>NC_057734.1:50617539-50627842 GCF_004010195.1 Chiloscyllium plagiosum
TCTGCCTAGGAACCCTCCAACCACAAGGGATGAATGCAGATTTCTCCAGCTTTCTCATTTACCCTCCCCCCACCTTATCTCAGTCCCAACCCTCGGACTCAGCACTGCCTTCTTGACCTGCAATCTTCCCGACCTCTCCGGCCTATCACCTTAACCTCCTACCGCATTCCCAACCCCCCTCCCCCAAGTCCCTCCTCCCTACCTTTTATCTTAGCCAGTTTGGCACACCCTCCTCATTCCTGAAGAAGAGCTTATGCCCGAAACGTCAATTCTCCTGCTCCTTGGATGCTGCCTGACCTGCTGCGCTTTTCCAGCAACACATTTTTCAGCCAAGATGTTGATAGTGTGAGGTTCAGTGCTGGTAATGCCATGGGGCAAGGATTAGATTATCTTTTGTTGGAGATGGGCATTGCCTGCATTTGTGTGGTGTGAATGTTGTTTGCTACCTATCAGCCAAAATTTAGAAACTGTGCAGATCCTGCTGCATATGGGTATGAACTGCTTCAGTATCTAAAGAGTCAAAAATGGTACTGAAAATTGTGCAATCATCAGAGAACATTTCAACTTTTAACTTTATGATGGAGGGAAGGTCATTGCTGAAGCAGCTAAAGATAGTTGGGTCTTGGACAATACTCTAAGGAATTAGGGCTCCTGCAATGCAGAGATAGTGGTGAGCCAACAGTCAGTGTTCAAGTCCCACTAGTCCAGAAGTGGGCAATAACATCTCTTAACAGATTGTTTAGGAAAATATCTACGCTGAGGAACTCCTGCAGAGATGTCCTGGAGCTGAAATGATGAGTCAAGTGCAGTTGTAAGAAATGCAGTGATGAAAATGTCAGTGTCATGTGAACTGAGGTAGGAGTTGATTGCAGCTGTTGTGGAGTTGGGAATTGATAGTCTCAGCTGACACATGATAGGAAACTCATCTTGGAATCTGTTACACCAAGGTGTTTAGAACAGTTCAGTTCAGGTTCAAACATTTGCCAAGGTGTGTGATAGGGAGGTGATGGCATTGTGATATTATCGCTAAACTATTAATCCAGAAATTCAGCTAATGTTCTGGTGACCCGGATTCTAATCCCACTATGGCAGATGGTGGAATTTGAATTCAGTTTAAAAAAATCTGGCATTAAGAATCTACTGATGACCATGAAACCATTATTGATTGTCAGAAAATCCCATCTGGCTCACTAATGTCCTTCAGGAAAGGCAATGTGGTTGACTCTCAACTGCCCTCTGAAATCATCTAACAAGCCACTCAGTCTCAGCAAAGAAATGAAACTGGACTGACTACCTGACATTGACTTAGGCAGCAGAAACAGCCCTGTCAACCCTGCAAAGTCCTCCTTACTAACTTATGGGGATGCATGCCAAAATTGGGAGAGCTGTCTTTCAGACTAATCAAGCAACAGCCTGACATAGTAAACTCACAACACTCTACTTACAATGTCCCAGGCACCACTATCACCATCCCTGGTTATGTTTTGTTCCACTGGCAGGACAGATCCAGCAGATGTGGTGGCATCATGGTATGCAGTAGAGAGTGAGTTGCCTGGGAGTCTTCAACATTGACTCCAGACCCCATGAAATCTCATGGCTTCAGGTTAAACATGAGCAAGGAAGCATGCTGATTACCACATGCTGTCCTTCCTTGCTAGTAAATCAGTACTCCTCCACTTTGAACAACACATGAAAGAGGCATTAAGGGTGACAAAGGTGCAAAATGTACTCTGGTGGACAATACAATGTCCACCACAAAGAATGGCTCAGTGGCAGCACTACTGATTAAGTTGAACTGGTCTTAAATGACATAGCTGCTAGACTGGGTCTGCCACAGGAAGTGAAGCAGTCAACATGAGAGAAAAACATACTTAACCTCATACTTGCCAATTTGCTGGCTGAAGATGCATCTGTCCATGCCAGTATTAGTAATAATGACCACCACACAGCCCTTGTGGAGTCAAAGCCTTGCCTTCACATTGAGGATACCCTCCAAAGTGTTGTGCGGCATGATCTAAATGTTAAATGTGCTAAATGACTCAGACTTGGAACAGGTCAAGCAACTTAAGACTTGGCATCCATGAGGCTCGGTGGGACATGAACAGCAGCAGAAATTTACTCCAACACAATCTGCAACCTCATGGCCCAGCATATCTACCACTCAACCATTACAATCAAGCCCAGGGAACAACCCTGGTTCAATGGAGATTGCAGGAGGGCATACCAAGAGCAGCACCAGTCTTACCTAAAATGGGGTGTCAATTTGGTATCGCTACCAAACAGGACTAATTGCATGCCACACAACATAAGCTGCAAGTGATAGACAGAACTAAACAATTCCATACCAACAGATCAGGTCTAAGCTCTGTAGATATTGCAAAAGCTATGGGCCCTGACAACAGTACAGTTACAATGCTGGCATTTATGCAGCAATGTCCAGGTATGTCCTGTACATTGGTTATGGCTGTTAGAGAACAGTCAGCTCAGCTCCTGAACATCTCAGCAGGAGTTCCTCATGGTGGTGTCCTAGGTTTAACCATCTTCAGCTGCTTCATCAATGACTTTCCCTCCATCATAAAGTCAGAAATGAGAATGTTCAGCAATAATTAAAAGTTCACCATTCACAACTCAACAGTCCATTTTGAAAAGCAACAAGACCTGGACAATATCCAGGCTTTGGCTGACAAGTGGCAAGTAACATTTGCGCCACACAAATGACAGGCGATGACCATCTCCAGTAAGAGACAATCTCACCACAACCCCATAACATTCAATGGCATTACCATCACTGAATCCCCAACTGTCAACATCCTGGAGGTTATCATTGACCATAAACTCAACTGGACTTGCCACATAAACACAGTGGCGATAAGAGCAGGTCAGAGGCTAGGTATATTGCAGCAAATAACTCACCTCGTGACTCCCCAAGAATGTCTATCATTTACAAAATATAATTCAGCGCTGGTAAAGTGTTCCCCACTAGCCTGGATGGGTGCAGATCCAACAAGACCCAACAAGCTTGATACCATCTAGGACAAAGTATCTGGCTTGATTGGTATCACATTCCTACAGTTTCCTCCCTAAGGATGTGGTGGGTCACCCTACAGTTTAAGGACTCTAGTGCTTCGAGTTGAAGCTGATGATCACCTTCTCAAGGGAAATAGGGATGCGCAAGAAATAATGGTAAATCAGTGGCGCTCACATCCCAAGAGTGAATATAAAAAAAAGATGGTAGCTAAGGAAAAGAGTTTGATTGTTCTGAGAATGACTGGCAGAGTCTGAGTGTGTGCTTTTATTTTTGTTTTCCTGCAGACTGTAATCCCCACAGTTAAGTGTGGGCTCAGATTACAATCTTCCATTATTTCAATTGCATCTCCCCACACAGGAACACAGATCTAGTTAACTGCATCGAGCAGCAGTTTCCAGCATTTGATGTCCTCAGAGACTTTCTCAACTGACACTTTCTCGATCAAGAATGTTTGTCACTGTTAAGTATGGAGGTAGGTGGAAGTTCCTGGTTACTCTATGCCCATTTGGATTTGGATTTGATTGATGTGGCTGTGTTGCTCACATTGTGAAACCTCTATTATGCTAGACAAACCAGATAAACTGCTGAGGCCAGCAGTGTAGGGATGAGAAATATTCACAAGGGAAGGATCTAACTGACAGATTTCATAGAAACTATTTCCGTTGGTTTGGGATTTGGAACAAAAGCTCTTAACGTGAACAGCAACTTGTATTTGTATAGCCTCTTTTAAGTCATAACGTCCCAAGTTACTCTACATGGTACTAAAAAAGGACAGTTGTTAACCAGCCTGCTGAGGCAATATTGAGGTGATGAACAAAGTTTGGTCAAAGTGGCAGCTTTCAGTGAGCATTTCAAAGGAAAAGAGAGGGAGACTAAGACAAAGAGATTTAAATTGTATCCCAACATCTATATCTCAGCAGCTGGAGGCACTACCACAGCGATTAAAATGAGAAAGTCACGAGAGGCCAGAAGTAGAGGAGATTACGCAGGTAAAGAGGGATAGATCATGCAGGGAATTTTAAAATTGAGGCATTGTTTGGGACCCAGTATCAATGAATAAACACAGAGGTGTTAGGGGACTTTACGTAAGTAAGGAGAAGGGCAGTAAAGGTTTGGATGAGGTCAGTTTTATCGAGGGTAGAACCTAAAAGAATGGTCATGAGTGCAAATAAGTCACAGAGGTGGAGGAGAGAGAGTAGATCTCAGTGTTGGTGCAGACCTGTGGTGGAAGCTGATCTCCAGATCAACTTTCACACCAAGGTTCTAAACAGCCTTATTCAATTTAAGACCATGGCCAGTACAGTAAGTCCCTGTTTAATGTTGTGTTTTAGCTTTGCTCCGTCAATGAGGTGTGTATTCTCATTTAATATTGCAAGATTTGTTTTAAAAAATTCTCGCAATCAATCTGTTCTGAGACATTATTACACACCACTTGGAGCAGGTTGTTTTCATCATCTGATACACAGCTGTATGACCTAGACAATACCATTTTAGAGTGACCTCTCCCCCTCCCTGACTCTCCAACCTCTGACCTCTCCCCCTACCTGATCCCAAACCTGTGAACTCTCTCCCTCCCTGACTCTCCAACCTCTGACCTCTCCCCTTTCCTGATCCCAAACCTGTGATCTCTTCCCCAAACCTCCTATCACACTCCCTGGCAGTCCAACTAGTGACCTCTTGCCCTCCCTGATCCTTCTACTAATGATCTTTCTCCTTTCGTGAGTGTCTGAAATGCAGCCTCCCCAACCCCTTGTCTGTAAGACCATGAATCAGAGGGTCAGGGAGAGGATTAGTCTTCAATGACCAGCATTTATTGCCTGTGCTTAGTTGCCTTTGAGAAAGTGGTGAGCTGCCTTCTTAAACTATTGCAGCGCATGTGCTGTAGGTTGCCCCACAATGCCCTTGGGGAGGGATTTCCAGTATTTTGACATAGTGACAGTGATGGGGTATGTGGCTTGGAGGAGAACTTGGAGAAGGTGGTGTTCCCATGTATCTGCTGCCCTTGTCCTTCTAGATGGAAGTTGTCTTAGGTTTGGAAGGTGCTCTATAATGATCTTTGGCGAATTTCTGGAGTGCATCTCACAGATAGTACACACTGCTGCTACTGAGTATTGGTGGTAGAGGGAGTGGATGTGGTACCAGTCAAGTGGGCTGCTTTGTCCTTGATAGGGTCAAGCTTCTTGAATGTTGCTTCTACCTGGTTTGGCTTGTGACCTAACACAGGGTGAGGCTGCCTCTGTTTGCAAACAACTTGGTGGAGGCAGTTGCAGAGGACAAGCTGTGATGGGCGTTGGAGCTGACTCCTGCAAAAGGAACAACCGTTAACATACCCATGTACATCCCATGCCAAAGATGCTGCTTTTGACCACACCTCCAGATATCTTAACTTGTAAGACCACTGAGGACTAGACTAGTCAAACTCAGCCGATCTTTGCTGTATTAATTGATGCATGGGTTTTCTGTGTATACCCTACCAACTCTCTCTCTCACACACACAGTTAGATTCTGAGCTGAACTCCCTTAGTATTCACACATATCCTGCAGTATTTTCCAGATGAGACAAAATAGTGAAGCCACAGGAAGTATACTTGGCTTCTTAAGAAAAGGCAACTGCTTCTGACCTCGGGGCAGAATATCTCCGGTTGGTGGAGAGTTCTCATGATATCTACCTTGCAGTTTAAAGTTAATTATTTTAGTTTGTTCATTTAATGTTGAGAGTCATTGGTTTGACTAGCATCATTATTTTCCATCCCAAAACACCCTGGAAAAGATGGTGGTGAGCTGCCTTCTTGAACAACTACAATCTATATGATATAAGGACACCCAAAATGTGTTTAGATAGGGGATTCCAGGATTTTAACTCAGCCACATTGAAGGAAGGCAATGCACCCAAGGGGGTGAGTGGCTTTCAGAGGAACTTGCAGCTGGTTGAGAGGCTATGATTCTGCTGCCCTGGTCTTTCTAGATGTTCATGGTCGCAGGTTTGGAAGATAATGTTGAAGGAGCCTTAGTGAGTTATTGCATTGCATATTTTAGAAGGAACATCTTGTATAAGGTGATAGGCTCCAAAGGGTTAATTCTGTGGACTGTATTAAATACCACCTAATATGATGATGCAGTTATGGACTTCACAGGGATGGTGGCAGCAAAACAAAGTCCAGAGAACTCCTCCATAATGCTGAGCAGTTGTGAAGATTCATGATGCAACAGTGCAGATTGCTGCCACTGTGTCACTGGTGAATGGGGTACCAGTCAAGTGAACTGCTTTGTGTGAAGGGTGTTGATCTTTTGGAATGCTGTAAGTGGAGAGTGGAGGATATTCCATTATGTAGGAATGCTGAACTTAGGAGTAGTAGGTCTTTCAGCCCTATGAACCTGCTCCACCATTTAATAAGATCATGGCTGAACTCCACTTTCCTTTCTGCACCTCATAATCCTTGACTCCTTTGTCTGTCAAAAATCTAATGCATAAATAAAACATTGTGTTAGCATTGTTTCTCTGAGTTTACTCTTGATTCCTATTGATTCCAACTTTGCTCAGGCTCCTTCATGCTACTCAGTCAAATGCAACCTTGAAGGCAAGGGCTGGCACTCTCACCTCACCCCCTGGAGTTCAGTTCTTTTGTGCATGAAAAGCTGTGTGGCCTTGGTGAAATGCTTCTGAGTGTTAGTGAGCGGGTTATTGAGAAGCAAGTGCTACTTATAGCATTGTTGATGGCCCTTTTCATTGCTGCTGATCAAGAATAGACTGGTTTGCTGATAATAGGCAAGTTGGATTTGTCCTGCTTTTTGTGTACAGGGCATGTCTGGGCAATTTGCCACATTGTGTGTGTTGTTATCGCATAGTAACCAAGATCAGTCTTGTCACATCTACATAGTGCCACGTGTATCGAGATATTATCGCCATAGCTGCATTAAATGTGCAGAGGATGTCACACTTTTGATAATGTTCCAGCATTAATTCAGCTGTAAGCAGAGTGTTCAGATCTGCAGTAAACCTGTAACCCGACAGTTTTTGTGCCTGAAGAAGGTTCACTAACATTAACACTGTATTCTGATCACAGATGCTGCCAGACTTGCTGAGTTCTTCCAGCCTTTTTTTTGTTTGTTTTATACCCAGACATTGTTGGCACTACTGCCCTGACTTAGCTTTTCAGTTTTACTACAGCTGTAAAGAGACAGAGAAACCTTAGATGGAACAAGGTACTAGCAGCCAGTCAATGTCAACAAACCTGTAGCCAATTAACTTCTGCCACTTAATGGTGCTGCTGTTTGTCCTCTGAGGCTCTGGGAGATATGTTATTGTTTGCACTGCAGAATTGAACTGAAGTAACCTCGAACCAGTGTGACAGTACTATGGCTTTAAGAGGTGTATTTTGATCTGCTTTTTTTACGGAGAGGTTGAGAAAGAGGTGGTCAGTGGTCTTTTTCAAACCAACAACTTAAACAGCCTGTGAGGCCTTGAGGTTTTATTTTTAAAGTTTGAACACAACATCTTAAAAATAAGAAAACGTTGGGGTCTAGGTTATCTTCTTAATATAGAACAAAGAAAATTACAGCACAGGTACAGGCCCTTCGGCCCTCCAGGCCTGCGCCAATCGTCCACTGATAACACATTCCAGGCCTTCACCACCCTCTGCGTAAAGAACTTTCCACGCATATCTCCCCTAAACTTATCCCCTTTCACCTTGAACTTGTCACCTCTAGTAATTGAGTCCCCCACTTTGAGAAAGAGCTTCTTTCTATCCACCTTGTCTATATCTCTCATGATTTTGTAGACCTCAATCAGGTCCCCTCAACCTCCATTTTGCTAATGAAAATAATCCTAATCTACTCAACCTGTCCTCATAGCTATCACCCTCCATATCAGGCAACATTCTGGTGAACCTCCTCTGCACCCTCTCCAAAGCATCCCCATTCTTTTGGTAATGTGGCGACCAGAACTGTACACAGTATTCCAAATGTGGCCGAAACAAAGTCATATACAACTATAACATGACCTGCGAACTCTTGTACTCAACAGCCCATCCGATGAAGGAAAGCATGCCGTATGCCTTCTTGACCACTCTATCAAGCTGTGTTGCCACCTTCAGGGTACATGGACCTGAACACCCAGATCTCTCTGTATATCATTTTTCCCCAGGGCTTTTCCATTTACCATATAGTTCACTCTTGAATTGGATCACTCACATGTACTCAGATTGAACTCCATCAGTCATTTCTCTGCCAAACTCTCCAATCTATCTATATTCTGCCGCATTCTTTGACAGTCCCTTTCGCTATCTGTTACTCCACCAATCTTAGTGCCATCTGCAAACTTGCTAATCATTCCACCTATATCTTCCTCCACATCATTTTTGTATATCATAAACAACAGTGGATCCCTATGGAGCACCACTGGTCACAGTTCTCCATTTTGAGAAACTCCCTTCCACTACTGCTCTCTGTCTCCTGTTGCCTAGTCAGTTCTCTATCAATGTAGGGGAGAAAGTGAGGTCTGCAGATGCTGGAGATCAGAGCTGAAAATGTGTTGCTGGAAAAGCGCAGCAGGTCAGGCAGCATCCAAGGAACAGGAGAATCGAGGTTTCGGGCATAAGCCCTTCTTCAGGAATGGCTAAGCCTGAAGAAGGGCTTATGCCCGAAACATCGATTCTCCTCTCTATCAATGTAGCCAGTATACCCTGGACCCCATGCGATTTCACATTCTCCATCAGCCTACCATGGGGACCCTCATGAAACGCCTTACTGAAGTCCATGTATATGACATAGAGTCATAGAGATGTACAGCACGGAAACAGACCCTTCGGTCCAACTCGTCCATGCCAACCAGAAATCCCTACTCAATCTAGTCCCACCTGCCAGCACCTGGCCCATATCCCTCCAAACCCTTCCTATTCATATACCCATCCAAAGCCTTTTAAATGTTGCAATTGTACTAGCCTCCACCACTTCCTCTGGCAGCTCATTCCATACATGTACCACCCTCTGCGTGAAAAAGTTGCCTCTTAGGGACTCCCCCACCCCAGGGAAAATAATTTATCCTATCCATGCCCCTCATGATTTTGTAAACCGCAATGAGGTCACTCCTCAACCTCTGATGCTCCAGGGAAAACAGCCCCAGCCTATTCAGCCTTTCCCTATCGCTCAAATCCTCCAACCCTGGCAATATCCTTGTAAATCTTTTCTGAACCCTTTCAAGTTTCACAACATCTTTCTGATAGGAAGGAGACCAGAATTGCACACAATATTCCAACAGTGGTCTAACCAATGTGCTGCACAGCCACAGCATGACCTCCCACCCCTGTACTCAATACCCTGACCAATAAAGGAAAGCATACCAAACGCTTTCTTCACTATCCTATCTACATGCAACTTCACTTTTAAGGAGCTATGAACCTGCACTCCAAGGTCTCTTTGTTCAGCAACACTCCCTAGGACCTTAACATTAAGTGTATAAGTCCTGCTAAGATTTGCTTTCCCAAAATGCAGCACCTCGCATTTATCTGAATTAAACTCCATCTGCCACTTCTCAGCTCATTGGCCCATCTGATCAAGAACATGTTAGAACGTAGAAGAATACAGCGCAGTACAGGCCCTTTGGCCCTCAATGTTGCGCCGATCCAAGCCCACCTAACCTATACTAACCCACTATCCTCCATATACCTATCCAATGCCCGCTTAAATGCCCATAAAGAGGGAGAGTCCACCACTGCTACAGGCAGGGCATTCCATGAACTTACGACACGCTGAGTGAAGAACCTACCCCTAACTTCAGTCCTATATCTACCCCCCCCACCTTAATTTATAGCTATGCCCTCTTGTAATACCCGACTCCATACGCGGGAAAAGGTCCACACTGTCAACCCTATCTAACCCCCTAATCATCTTGTACACCTCAATCAAGTCACCCCTAAACCGTCTTTTCTCTAATGAAAACAGCCCCAAGTGTCTCAGTCTTTCCTCATACGATCTTCCTTCCATACCAGGCAACATCCTGGTAAACCTCCTCTGCACCCGTTCCAGTGCCCCCACATCCTTCCTATAGTATGGCGACCAAAACTGCACACAATATTCCAGATGCGGCCGCACCAGAGTCTTATACAACTGCATCATGACCTCAGGACTCCGGAACTCAATTCCTCTACCAATAAAAGCCAGTACGCCATATGCATTCCTCACCGCACTATTTACCTGGGTGGCAACTTTCAGAGATCTATGTACATGGACACCAAGATCCCTCTGCTCATCCACACTACCAAGTATCCGACCATGAGC
>NC_057734.1:50630014-50641707 GCF_004010195.1 Chiloscyllium plagiosum
AACCCTGGGACCTGCAACAGCCAATCCTGTCCCTGTTCTAGCCATGTCTCCGTAATAGCCACAACATCGAAGTCCCAGGTACCAATCCACGCTGCAAGTTCACCTACCTTATTTCGTATACTTCTTGCATTGAAGTATACACACTTCAAGCCACTTTCCTGTTTACAGGCACCCTCCTTGGAAATTGATGCCATGTTCCTCACCTCCCTACACTCCAGGCCCTGCATCCTGTAGCTACAATCTGGGTTCCCATGCCCCTGCAGAGTTAGTTTAAACCCCCCCGAAGAGCACTAGCGAACCTCCCCCCAAGGATACTGGTGCCCCTCAGTTTCAGGTGTAGACCATCCTGTTTATAGAGGTCCCACCGTCCCCAGAAAGAACCCCAGTTATCCAAATACTGGAATCCCTCCCTCCTGCACCATCCCTGTTGCCACGCATTTAAGTGTTCTCTTTCCCTATTCCTCGAATCTCTATCACGTGGCACGGGTAACAAACCAGAGCCAACAACTCTGTTCGTTCTAACTCTGAGCTTCCAACCTAGCTCCCTGAAAGCCTGTCTAACATCCTCGGCACTCCTCCTACCTATGTCGTTGGTGCCAATATGGACCACGACTTCGGGCTGCTCCCCCTCCCCCTCCAGGACCCGGAGGGTCCTTCGCGCTTTTAAAGGGGGAAAAAACCTACCCAGGTAAGCTTACACTAACTGCTTCCGTGTCTCGGCTGCCCCTCTGGTCGTCGTCACTTCCCCCTGGTGCTCCCGCTCTTTCTGTGAAGAGAGAGTGAAAGAGAAAAAAAAACAAAACACTACCGGTACCGGTAAGTACTTTTAAAACCAAACGGTCTTACCTTCGCTGCTGCTCGCACTGGAGATGACCGGCGGCTTCGAAGGGTGAGTATAAATACTCACCGCTTTCCTTCCCGGCTGCCCCTCTGGTCGTCGTCACTTCCCCCTGGTGCTCCCGCTCTTTCTGTGAAGAGAGAGTGAAAGAGAAAAAAAAAACACCGCTGCCCGCTACCGGTAAGTACTTTTAAAACCAAACGGTCTTACCTTCGCTGCTGCTCGCACTGGAAAATTACAAAATGTTGTAATTTTGCTGTCCATCTACAGCCTTTCCCTCATCAATCAACACTGTCGCTTCCTTAAAGAATTCTATTAAGTGGATAAAACATGAACGTCCCTGCACAAACCTATGCTGCCTATCACCGATAAGTCATTTTCTTCCAAATGTAAATAGTTTCTATCCTTCTTCATCTTCTCCAGCAGCTTCCCTACCACTGACATCAGGCTAACCGGTCTACAATTACCTGGATTATTCCTGCTACCCTTCTTAAACAACCGGGACAGCATTAGCAATTCTCCAGTCCTCCGGGACCTCACCCATGTTCAAGAATGGTGCAAAGATATCTGTTAAGGCCCCAGCTATTTCTTCTCTTGCTTCCCTCAGTAACCTGTGAAAGATCCCATCTGGACCCGGGGACTTGTCCACCTTAATGCCTTTTAGAATACCTAACACTTCCTCCCTCTTTGTGCCAACTTGACCTAGAATAATCAAACATCTGTTCCTAACCTCAGCATCTATCATGTCCCTGTCCTCGGTGAATACTGACACAAAGTACTCGTTAAGAATCTCACCCATTTTCTTTGTCTCCACACATAACTTTCCTCCTTTGTCCTTGAGTGGGCCAACCCTTTCTCTAGTTACCCTCTTGCTCCTTATATACGAATAAAAGGCTTTGGGATTTTCCTTAACCCTGTTTGCTGAAGATATTTCATGACCCCTTTTAATCCTCTTAATTCCTTGTTTCAAATCGGTCCTACTTTCCCGGTACTCTTCCAAAGCTTCATCTGTTTTCAGACAGCTAGACCTTATGGATATCCTTCCTTTTTCCTCTTAGCTCGTCTCACAATTTCACCTGTCATCCATGGTTCCCTCATCTTACCATTTCTATCCCTCATTTTCACAGGGACATGTCTGTCCTGCACTCTCTTTAAAAGCTTCCCACATCAAATGTGGATTTACCCTCAAAAAGCTGCTCCCAATCCACATTCCCCAGCTCCTGCTGAATTTTGCTACAGTTAGCCTTCCCCCAAAATAGCACCCTTCCTTTAGGACCACTCTAGTCTTTGTCCATGAATATTATGAAATTGTGATCACTATTCCCAAACTAATTTCCTGCTGAAACTTCAAACACCTGGTTGGGCTCATTTCCTAACACCAGGTCCAGTATGGCCCCTTCTCAAGTTGGACTATTTACATGCTACTCTCGAAAACCCTCCTGGATGCTCCTCACAAATCCTGCTTCATCTAGACGTGTAACACTAAGTGAATCCCAATGTTGGGAAAATTAAAATCTCCAATCACCACCACTTTTGGTTGCTCCTACATCTTTCCATAATCTGTCTACATATTTGTACCTCTATCTGATGCTCGCTGTCATGAGCCTGTAGTACAGCTCCAACATTGTTACCACACCCTTCCTATTGCTCTGCCCATATTAACTCACTTCTCGAGTCCTCCATAGTGCCTCCTTCAGAACAGCTATGATATCCTCTTACCAGTAATGCAACTCCTCCAAATCTTTTACCTCCCTCTCCATCCTGCCTCTAGCATCGGTATCCTGGGATATTTAGTTACCAACCTTGCCCTTCCCTCAACCAAATCTCAGTAATAGCAATAACATCATATTCCCAGGTACTAATTCAAGCCCTAAGTGCATCTGCCTTACCTATTACACTTTTTGCAGCAAAACAAATGCACCTCAGACCAGCAGTCCCTTTGTGTTCATCATTTGCTCCCTGCCTACTCTCCCCTTAGTCATGCTGACTTCATTATCTAGTTCCTTACAGGCTTTAGTTACTACCTTCTTACTTCCACTAACCTTATTTGGTTCCCATCCCCCTGACAAATTAGTATAAACCCTCCCCAATAGCGTTACCAAAAGCACCCCCAAGGACATTGGTTCCAGTCCTGCCCAAGTGTACACCGTCCAATTTGTAATAATCCCACCTCCCCAAGAACCAGTCCCAATGTCCCAAAACTCTGAAGCCCTCACTCCTGCACCATCTCTCGAGCCATCCTGCCTTTTCTTTCATTTCTACTCTGACTAGCAAGTGGTGCTGGTAGCAATCCAGAGTTATTACCTCTGAGGTCCTACTTTTCAAGTTGGCTCCTATCTCCCTAAATTCGGCTTGTAGGACCCTATCCCATTTATTACCTATTTATTGGTGGCTCTATGCACCATGACAACTGACTGTTCACTCTCCCACAATATTTCAATCTCACTAACACTCAACACTGGAGCCCCACAGGAGTGCAGACTCAGCCCCTTACTGTACTCACTGTATACCCATGACTGCGTCGCCAAGTACCAGACTAATGCCATTTACACATTCGCTGATGAGACCACCATAGTCAGTCGAATCTCAGATGGCGACGAAACAGACTACAGACGGGAGGTGGAAGACCTGGGAAAATGGTGCACTGAGAACAACCTAGATCTCAATGCCAACAAAACCAAGGAACTCATTATTGACTTTCAGCGGGATGCTACTCATGCCGCCCCGACACATTAACAGCACAGAGGTGGAACGAGTGAAGAGTGTCAAGCTCCTGGGAGTGGTCATCAACAACAAGCTTTCTTGGACTCTTCATACGGATGCACTGGTTACAAAGGGCCAACAATGTCTCTTGTTCCTCAGGCAGCTGAGGAAATTTGGCATGACGGTGACTACCCTTGCCAACTTTTATAGGTGCACCATCGAGAGCATTCTGTCTGGATGTATCACTACCTGGTATGGCAACCATACCATTCAAGATCGGAGACGGTTACAGAGAGTGGTGAACTCGGCCCGGACAATCACAAAGGCCAACCTCTCATCCATAGAATCCATCTACCGGGCTCGCTGTCAAGGAAAAGTCACCAGCATTCTCAAAGACCCATTCCATCCTGGCAATGCTTTTCTACAACCTCAACCATCGGGGAGAAGGTACAGAAGCCTGAACACTTGTACCAGCTGGTTTCGAAACTGTTCCTACTCTACTGTTGTTCGAATACTGAATGGACTCGCAAACTCTTAACATTCACCTACACCTGTGTTTTTGTTTTTGCTGCTGTTTACCTATTATTTACTTATCAATGCTATTTAACAATGGGATCTGCCTGTATTGCCCGCAAGACAAAGCTTTTCGCTGTGCCTCAGGACACATGGCAATTCAATTCAATTCAATATCCTGCAGACAATCTGAGATATCCCTGACTAGTGCACCTGGGAGGCAACATACCATTCGGGAGTCTCATTTTTGACCACAGAACCGCCTATCTACTCGCTTACAATTGAATCCTCTATGGCTGTAGCCCTTCTACTCTTTTTCCCGCCCTTCTGTACAGCAGAGCCAGCCACGTTGTTATGAACCTGACTACTGCTATCTTCTCCTGGAGATAAAGACATTGAAGTACAATTATCAGAGACCATGATTGATCAAATAGTTGAGGCAAAATAAAAACAGGTAGACATTTTACTTCAGAGAAATTAAGTGAATTACAACACAAAGTTGAAAAACTGATGCAGTTGTATCAAAAAGCATATATAGAAGAAGAATCTGTTTATCCTAGAATGACATTATCTTAAAAATACCATCTTGGTGAGGAAATAGAGACCATCACATATTCAAATGTATGAAAAATGGGCAGAAGTTCGTCACTTTGTATTACTGCTGGGTTATAGAAAGGAAGTATTGCTAATAGCACACAAATTACCAGTAGGAGGTCATTTGGGGATAAGGAAAACTGAAACCAAAGTACAAAAACATTTTTATTGGCCTGGGCTGCATAAAGATGGAGTTGAATTTTGCATGTCATACATGTCAGGTAATTAGAAAACCTCAAGCAGTGGTAACGCCAGCACCTTTTAATACCTATTCCTCCATTTGAGGAAGCTTTCACATGGGTCTTTAATTGTATAGGACCCCTACCTAAATCAAAAAGTGGGAATAAGTATTTGTTGTCCATAATGAATATGTCCACTAGATCTCCAGAAGCCAGTCCATTACACAATATCACAGTTAAAAAGATTGTAGAAGAGTTCCTCACATATTTCACTAGATACAGACTACCGACAAAAATACAGTCCAATCAATACAGTCAAATTTTACATCAAAATTATTTAGGGAAGTTATGGACAACTTAGGAATAAGCAAATCCACTGCGTACCATCCAGAATCACAGGGAACCTTAGAATGGTGGCATCAAACTTTAAGACCATGTTGAGAACTTATAGTCAAGACTATCCAGAGGATTGGGATAATGGAATTCCATTTGTACTTTTTGCACATAAGGATGCACCAAATGAATCAACCAAATTCAGTCCATTTTAATTAGTTCTTGGGCATGAGGTGAGAGGACCGCAAAAATTCATTAAGGAGAAATTGAGTCAGAATGAAAACAGATAAGAAATGATAAATTTGTCATTTTGCTAGTAGAGATGAAATATTAGGGTTACTTCCAGTGATAGTCGAACCTTTAAAAGCAAGATTTAATGGGCTTATCAAATTTAAAGGAGCTTTAGTGAAGTGAATTATTTGATAAGAATGTCAGAGGAAAGAAATCTCACAGAGTGTATCATGTGAAAATGGTCAGAGTATTTTGATAGGGAATGAAAGGAAAAGGAGAATGAATCACTTGTTACAACACAGAGTGAAGAACCAACTTCAGAGGACTCTGATTTGACCAATCCTCAAATTAAATTAGACAACAAGCTCCCTCTTGAATACATCTAATGAACTGGCCCCAACAGCTTCCTGTGAGAGAGAATTCCACAGGTTCACAACTCTCTTCTTACTCATCTCAGTCCTGAATGGCCTACCCCTTATTCTATACTGTGACCCCCAGTTCTGGACTTCTCCAACATTGGGAACATGCTTCCAGTATCTAGCCTGTTCAGTCCCATCAGGACTTTATATGTTTCTCTGAGATCTCCCTCATTCTACTAAATTCCAGCGAATATAAACCCAGTCAATCCAGTCTTTCCTCATATGTCAGTCCTGCCATCCTGGGAATCAGTCTGGTGGCCCTTCGCTGGGCTCCCTCAATAACAAGAAAGTCCTTCCTCAGACTAGGAGACCAAAACTGCACACAATACTCAAGGTGTGGCCTCACCAAGGCCCTGTATAACTGCAGCAAGACATCCTTACTCCGATACTCAAATTCTCTCGCTATGAAGGCCAGCATGCCATTAGCTTTCCTCACTGCCTGCTGCACCTGCGTGCCAACCTTCAGTGACTGTTCCACCATGACACCCAGGTCTCAGTGCATCTCACCTTTTCCTAAACTGTCAACATTCAGATAATAATCTGACTTCCTGTTTTTGTGACCAAAATGGATAACCTCACATTTATCCACATTATATTGCATTTGCCCACTCAGCCAGTCTGTCCAAGTCAATCTGCAGCCTCTTCGCATTCTCCTCATAGTATACACTGCTACCCAGCTTAGTGTCATCTGCAGATTTGAGCATGGCACTCAATTCCTTCATCCAAATCGTAAGTGTATATTGTGAATAGCTAAAGTCCCAGCACTGAACCCTGCAGTCCTCGACTCACCTACTATTCTGAAAAGGAGCCATTTATTTTAACTCTCTGCTTCCTGTCTGCTAACCAGTTCTCTATCCATGTCATCACCTACATGAGCTTTAATTTTGCTTATGAATCTCTTATATGGAACGCTGCCAAAAGCTTTTGAAAGTCCAGATAAACAGCATCTACTGATTTCTCATTTTTTACTGATCACATGCTCAAAAAATTCCAGAAGATTTGTCATGATTTCCCTTTCGTGAATCAATGCTGACTAGGACCGATTCTGTCACCACTTTCCAAATGCTCGGTTATTACATCTTTAATGATTAACTCCAGCATTTTCCCGACCACTGATGTTGGGCTAATTGGCCTATAATTCCCCTTTTCTCTCTCCCTCCTTTTTTAAAGAGTGGAATTATATAAGTCTTAGAGATATGACTGTATGTCATATCCAGTCATCGAGATGGAAACAGACTCTTCAGTCCAAGTCATTCACGCAACTAGATATCCTAAATTAATCTAGTCCCATTTGCTAGCACTTGGCTCATTTCCATTTAAACCCTTCCTATTCATATACCCATTCAGGTGCCTTTTAAATGTTGTAATTTGTACCAGCCTCCACCACTTCCTCCAGCAGCTCATTCCATAGACACACCACCCTCTGCTTGATAACATTGTCCCTTAGGTCCTTTCTTATATCTTTCCCCTCTCACCCTAGCCCTATGCCCTCAAGTTCTGGATTCCACTATCCCAGGTAAAAGACGTTGTATATTTTTCCCGTCTATGATTTTATAAACCTTTATAAGGTCACCCCTCAGCCTCTGACGCTCCAGAGAAAACAGCCCCAGACAATCCAGTCTCTCCCTATAGCTCAACCCCCCCCCCCGCCCCACGCCCAACCCTGGCAACATCCTTGTAAATCTTTTCTGAACCTTTTCAAATTTCACAACATCCTTCCTATAGGAGGGAGAACTGAATTGCACACAACATTCCAAAAAATGGTCTACTCAATGTCCTGTACAGCTGTAACATGACCTCCCAATTCCAATACTCAGTGCTCTGACCAATAAAGGAAAGCATACCAAACGCCTTCTTCACTATCCTATCTACCTGCGACTCCACTTTCAAGGAACTGTGAACCTTCACTCCAAGGTCTCTTCGTTCATCAACATTCCCCAGGACCTTACCATTAATTGTATAAGTTCTGCTCTGATTTAGTTTTCCAAAATGCAGCACCTCACATTTATCTAAATTAAACTCCATCTGCCACTCCTCAGCCCATTGGCCCATCTGATCAAGATATCATTACACTCTGAAGTAACCTTTGCTAACCATTACACCTCCAATTTTGTTGTCATCTGCAAACTTACTAACCTCCTATGTTCACATCCAAATCATTTATATAAATGTTGAAAAGCAGTGAACCTAGCACCGATCCTTGTGGCATACCACTGGTCACAGGCCTCCAGTCTATCCATTGGAGTTCTTCCAGAGTTTATAGAATTGTTGAAAATGATCAATAAAGCATCCACTATTTTGAGTGCCACTTTCTTAAGTATTCTGGGATACAGACCATCAGGCCCTGGGGATTAAACAGGTTTTAATCCCATCAATTTCCCCAATACCATTTCCTGACTCATAAGTATTTCCTTCAGACCCTCTGTCCCCTAACATTTCCTGAAGATTATTTATGAAGACAGATCCAAAGTATTTGTTCAACTGGTCTGCCATCTCTTTGTAGTCCATTATGAATTCACTTAATTCTAACTGCAAGGGACCTACATTTGTCTTTGCCAGACAGTTTATGGATTTCCCAATTGTGTGGTGTGCATGGAAGAGCTGGTGATTTTTAATCATCCACGGAAGTAACATTTGGAGCATCTGATAGAATTATTCCGGAACATTTCTATAGATGCTGGAATCCGAACTTAAAACAAAATATGCTGGAAATCAAAGCGAGTCATGTGTCATCCGTGGAGAGAGGTCAAGCTAACATTTTGAGTCTTGGTGACTCTTCTTCAGAGCTCTGAAGAAGTCATCTAAACTTGAAACGTTAGCTTGGTCTCTCTCCATGAATACTGCCTGACCTGCTGTGAGTTCCAGCATTTTTTGTTTTCAGTAGCAGAATTATTCGATTAACTTAATGGGGTGGGCTTAGTGGTAAACATGAGTTTGCAAAAGCCCAAGTCAGGTTCCTGGGCCATGTTATTGGGCATGGACAGATGACCTCACAGGATGTGAAAACAGGTTATTGGAAGGTTTCCCATACCATTTACAAAAAGGTAAGTACCACAATTCCTGGAACTGTGTGGTTCCGATCAAAAATTCATACTAAATTTTCAGTGTGGTTGCACCACTGACTGACTTGATGAAGAAGTGCAGAAAATTTCACTGGACAGAAAAATGTCAGAAGACATTTGACAACCTGAAAGCTGTGTTAGCCACACCTAGGTATGCAGAACTGTGCGAGTAATGTGGACCTTGATTATGTACTCTTGCAAGACTATGATGAGAAGATAGAAAGACCTAATGCATATTTTTCCAAAAGGCTGAATATTCATCAACAGAAATATTCCAAAATTGAGATAGAGAGCTTGAATTTGGTGTTGGCATTGCAACATTTCAGCACTTATTGCCAGTACTGATCATAAGCCCTTATTTAGATGGAGCTTATTATTGCGGCCACTCAATTTGAAAATTATGCACGTGATAGGATGAGAGACTGTAATTGCCAATTATCGTCATGGCTGTGTTGACAGAAAATAAAGATGTTCGGTTGTGGAATAAATGGACTGAAGTGGACTGTAGTAGAGAATGTTTGCATGCTTAGAGTCATGTAATGTACATGTATTGTAGTGTACCATTAGAGTAAGAGGTTTTTTAAAAATGAAGCCATCTTTGTATATTGATGATTTTGTTTTTAAGGGAGGAGGTATGATGATGTTGTGGCTTTAAGAGGTGTATTTTGTCCTTTTTTAATGTACAGAGGTTAAGACAGAGATGACAAGCAGTCTGTTTCAAGCCAATAAAGTAAACAGCTTGCAAGGCCTTGGGGCTTTTGTTTCAAAGTTGGAATACAGCGCTTTTAAAAAATTAGAAATAGTTGGGCTCTAGGATATCTTCATAAATTTTGTCATGTAAATAACATCACTGTGGATGCTGGAAATCTGAGACAGAAAATCTGGAGAAACTCAGCAGGACTGGCAGCATCTGTAGATAGAGTTAACATTTTGAGTCTGATATGATTCTTCTAATCTTGTGATCTGTAGCCAGCTTTATTATTTCTGAAGTGTTTAATGCAGTGCCTCTCTTATATCACAGCAGGTCAGACGTTGATTCTCAATCATTTTTGTCGAACTGTGAACTTCACAGAACATGTTAAGCAGATGTGTGAATGTGTGCCTGAAGGTATGTAATGGTGATGTAGAGTCGTAGTCATACAGCACAGAAACAGGCCCTTCGATCCAACTCGTCCATGCTGACCAGGTTTCCCAAACTGAACTAGTCCCATTTGCCTGCATTTGGCCATATCCAGCCTTTACTATTCATGTTCCTGTCCAAATTTCTTTTAAATGTTGCAATTGTACTCATTTCTACCACTTCCCCTCTGGCAGTTCATTCCTTATATGCACCAGCTGTGTGAAAGAATTGCCCCTCAGACTCCTTTTAAATCTTTTCCTTTTCACCTAAAACCTAAAACTAATGCCCTCTAGTTTTGGACTCCCCTCCCTGGTGAAATGACCTTGACCTGATCTATGCAATAGACAATAGACAATAGGTGCAGGAGTAGGCCATTCTGCCCTTCGAGCCTGCACCACCATTCAATATGATCATGGCTGATCATCCATAATCAATATCCTGTTCCTGCCTTATCTCCATAACCCTTGATTCCACTATCCTTGAGAGCTCTATCCAACTCTTTCTTAAATGAATCCAGAGACTGGGCCTCCACTGCCCTCTGCAGCAGAGCATTCCACACAGCCATCACTCTCTGGGTGAAGAAGTTTCTCCCCATCTCTGTCCTAAATGGTCTACCCCATATTTGTAAGCTGTGTCCTCTGGTTCGGCACTCACCCATCAGCGGAAACATGTTTCCTGCCTCCAGAGTGTCCAATCCTTTAATAATCCTATACGCCTCAATCAGATCCCCTCTCAGTCTTCTAAACTCAAGGGTACACAAGCCCAGTCGCTCCAGTCTTTCAGTGTAAGCTAGGTTTTAAACAGCATGCTAAAGAAGAAAAACATGATTGAGGGGCAGAGGGATGCAGGGAGCGAATAGAGTTTAGGATGACGGCAGCTGAAAGCTTGGCCAACAATGGTGGAGTATTTCACATCAGAAATGCTGAGGAGCCTAGAAGTGTATAGAGGCTTGTGTGCCTGGAGGGGACCGGGAGGAGACAGGGAGGGCTGAGGCAATGCATGGATTTAAAAACAAGGCTGAGAATTTTAAAACCAAGGCAATACCTAACCAGGAGCCAGTGTAGGTCAGCAAGGACAAGGCTTCAAGGGAATAGGTCTTGCTGTGAGTTAGCACTTAAGCATTACAGTGAATAAGAATGGAACCAGGCAAATGTAGTCCCACCAAGCTAGGTGACAGGAGAGTGGTGGTGGATGAGGATGGCTTGGTCACTGTATGAAAGGCTGTAGGTCTAGGAGGAGGGGTCATTCATTGTGACTCTGATAAGAGATATTTTGTCCTTGTGTGAACATGGAATACCTGACTGGAGGGATTTGATCATGAAGTTTCTGGAGAAATGGACGCAAGTTTACAGAGGACAACATTTTCAAGAATTTTGGGAGGAAAAGGAGTTTGGAAATGGGCTGACAGTTTGTAATGGCAGGGGAGCTAACATTTGTTTTTTTAAGAAGCATGATGGCGACAGGTTTAAAGGCTACGACACAGTGAGGGCAACTTTAATGGAGTCAGGGTGGGGTATCATCTCCCAGCTGGCCAACAGCTCTTTAATCCCACCAGCGCAACAACTCAATCACAGCCACTTCTAGGACGACGCACAGCACATCGAAATGAATAAGTGATCAGTCACAGACATTACATTGGGTGGGGATTTTTTATCAGAACTGCTTAGGATATTGGGTTCAGCAATAAGGGTGAAGGAGGGG
>NC_057734.1:50642887-50675869 GCF_004010195.1 Chiloscyllium plagiosum
GGCTGCAGTGCTAACCACTGTGCCACCGTGCCGCCAGAGACCCGGGCTCAATTCCCGCCTCAAGCGACTGACTGTGTGGAGTTTGCACGTTCTCCCCGTGTCTGCGTGGATTTCCTCCGGGTGCTCCGGTTTCCTCCCACAGTCCAAAGATGTGCAGGTGAATTGGCCATGCTAAATTGCCCGTAGTGTTAGGTAAGGGGTAAATGTAGGGGTATGGGTGGGTTGCGCTTCGGCGGACTTGTTGGGCTGAAGGGCCTGTTTCCACATTGTAATGTAATCTAATCTTTATATTTTTGACCATTTTTTCTCTGCGTATTTCCTTCTTAGTAATCCTCTGTTGTTCTTTAAATGCTTCCCAGTCCTCCGTTTTCCCACTTATCTTTGCAATGTTATACTTTTTTCTCTTTTAACTTTATATGTTTCTTAACTTCCCTCGTCAGCCACGGCCACTCCTGCCTCCTCCTAGGATCTTTCTTCCTTTTTGGAGTGAACTGATCCTGCATCTTCTGTATTATACACAGAAATATCTGCCATTGTTTCTCCACTGTCATCCCTGCTAAGGTATTGCACCATTGAACTTTGGCCAGCTCCTCCCTCATAGCTCCATAGTTCCCTTTATTCAACAGAAGTATTGTCACTTCCGATTGTACCCTCTCCCTCTCAAATTGCAGATTGAAGCTTATTGTATTATGGTCACTACTTCCCAATGGCTCCTTCACTTCAAGGTCCCTGACCAATTCTGGACCATTTATGCCTTTTGTGAGTTTATAAATGTCTATAAGGTCATCCCTCAGCCTCCTACACTCCAGGGGAAAAGGTCCCAGCCTATCCAGCCTCCCCTTATAACTCAAACCCTCCAGTTTTGATAACATCTTTGTATATCTTTTCTGCACCTTTTCCAGTTTAATAACACTCTTCCTTATAGTAGGGTGACCAGAATTGTAGTCAGGACTGCAGAAGTCGTTTTGTCCAGCTCCAAAATGAGTACAGTAAAGTAAAGTAGCTTTTTTTGTCATTTCTACCATATACAACAGTTACAATAAAAACAATAGAGTGTTCCTCCAGGACCGAGGGTGCTACATGGTCAGCACAAACTAGACAATCGTACACAGCATAAAATGCATAAGAAGTGCAAAACACGCAAGTATAATAGAAGATTGATAAATAATAGATATTTTTCAGGCAGCAATTCCCAATTCCTGTGCTCTGACCAAGCATGCCAAGCAGCGTCTTCAACACCCTGTCTACCTGTGATACCACTTAAATAACATACATACAAGAACATAGAACAATACAGCACAGGACAGGCCCTTCGGTCCTTGATATTGCGCTGACCTAATCTAAGCCCATCCCCCTACATTATCCCATCATCATCCATGTGCTTATCCAAGGATTGTTTAAATCTCCCTAATGTGACTGAGTTAACTACATTGGCAGGCGGGGTATTCCACACCCTTACCACTCTCTGAATAAAGAACCTGAGTTAAGACATCTGTCTTACGTCTATCACCCCTCAATTTGCAGCTATGCCCCCTCATACAAGCTGACGTCATCATCCTAGGATAAAGACTTTCACTGTCTACCCTTGTTTCTGTCTTCAAGGGCCCATCTCTTCTAATCCTCTGATCATCTTGTATGTCTCTATCAAATCCTCTCTTAGTCTTCTCTTTCCAATGAGAACAGACCCAAGTCTTTCAGCCTTTCCTCATAAGAGCTTCCCTCCAGACCAGGCAACATCCTGGTAAATCTCCTCTGCACCTTTTCCAATGCTTCCCCATTCTTCCTTAGTGGAGTGACCAGAACTGTAAACAATATTCCAAGTGTGGCCGCACTAGCTTTTTGCACAGTTGCAGCATGACATTATGGCTCCGGAACTCAATCTCTCTACCAATAAAACCGTATGCCTTTTTAATAGCACTATCAACCTGGGTGGCAACTTTCAGGGATCTATGTACATGAGCTCCCAAGATCCCTATGCACATCCACACTACCAAGAATCTTTCCATCAACCCAGTATTCTGCCTTCCTGTTATTCTTCCCAAAGTGCATCACCTCACATTTATCAGCATTGAACTCCATTTGCCACCTCTCAGCTCTATTCTGCAGTTTATCCAATTTCCCTTGAACCTGCAACATTCTTCCACACTGTCCACTACTCCACCGACTTTAGTGTCATCTGACAACTTACTAATCCATCCATCTATGCCTGTGTCTTAAGTCATTTATAAAAATGACAAACAGCAATGGTCCCAAAACAGATCCTTGTGGCACACCACTAGTAACCGGACTCCAAACTGAATATTTTTCATCAACCACCACTCGCTGCCTTCTTTCAGAAAGCCAGTTTCTAATCCAAACTGCTAAATCACCCTCAATTCCATGCCCCTTCATTTTCTCCAACAGCCTACCATATGGAACCTTATAAAAGGCTTTACTGAAGTCCATGTACACCACGTCAACTGCCCTACCCTCATCTACATGCTTGGACACCTTCTCAAAAAACTCAATGAGGTTTGTGAGACACGACCTGCCCTTGACGAAACCATGTTGAGTATCTACAATCAAATTATTGCTTGCAAGAGATAATAAATCTTATCTCTTATAATCCTTTCCAAAACTTTACCTACAATAGACATAAGGCTCACTGGTCTCTAATTAACTGGGTCATCTCTACTGACCTTCTTGACCAAGGTCACAACATTTGCAATCCTCTAGTCCTCTGGTACTAAACCTGTAGACAATGACGACTCAAAGATCAAAGCCAAAGGCTCCAACACTTCCTCCCTAGCTTCCCAGAGAATCCTCGGATAAATCCCATCCAGCCCAGAGGACTTGTCTACTTTCACTCCTAGAATTGATAACACTCTTCCTTACTAACCTCGATCCTTTCCAGTCTGATATCTCGTATCTCATTCTTCTCCTCTGCAATATTCTCCTTTTCCTGAGTGAAAACCGATGAGGAGTATTCATTTAGCACCTCTCTGATCTCCACAGGATCCACACACAACTTCCTACTTCTGTCTTTGACTGGCCCTATTCCTACCGTAGACATCCTTTTATTCCTCACATACCAGTAGGTCGGTCTGTTTGACAACACTCCCCAGGGCCCTACAATTACCTGTGCCCTAGTTTGTCTTACTAAAATGCAACACCTTGTATTTATCTAAATTAAACTCCATCTGCCACTCCTTGGCGCATTGGCCCAGTTGATCAAGATCTCATTGTACTCTTAACTATACTTTTTCACTATCCACTATATCATCAATTCTGGTGTCATCAGCAAATTTACTAACTATGGCTGCTATGTATGGAGAAGGTTGACCAGCGTGACATTCTCATTTGTGACTTTCCAAATATGGGCACAATAAAAGAAAAGGAGTGAAATAGGATTGCAAGTTACGTAGCTGAAAGCAAGGAGCAACCAGAAAGAATGGAGGTCTTATATTTTGAATAGAACTTCTTTACATTTGATCAAGTATTATTGGGAAATTATCACTTTCAGAATGTAGTAAATATGGCAACTTGTTATCACACAGTTTTAAGTCATAGAGACATGCAGCATGGAAACTGACCCTTCGGTCCAACCAGTCCATGCCGAACATGTTCCCAAATTAATCAAGTTCTGTCTGCCTCCGCTTGGCCAATATCCCTCGCGTTCTCTGACAGTTCATTCCACACACAAACCATTTGCTGTGTAAAAAGGTTTCCCTCATGTCTTTTTTAAATCTTTCTCCTTTCACGTCAAAAATATGCCCCTAATTTTGAACTCCCCCACCCTGGGAAAAGACCTTTCTCATCCTCTCATGATTTTATAAACCTCAATAATGTCATCCTTCAATCTCCTACATTCCAGTGAAAATAGTCCCAGCCTTTCCGGTCTATTTTTATATCTTAAATTCTCCATTCCTGGCAACATCCTGGTAAATCTTTTCTAAACCCTCTCCAGTTTAATTATATCCTTCCTATAATAGGGTAACCAAATCTTCACAGTATTCCAGAAAAGGCTTCATCAATGTCCTGTAGAACCTCAACATAATGTCCCAGCTCCTATACTCAGGTCTGAGCAATGAAGGCAAGTGTGCTCAACACCTTCTTAACCACTCTGTTTACCTGTGACACAAATTTCAAAGAATTATATACCTGAACCCCAAGATCTCTCTGTTCTACAAAACTACCCAGGGCCCTACCAAAATGAAATACCTCACATTTATCCAAATTAAACTCCATCAGTCACTCCTCAGCTCATTGACACAATTGATCAAGATTTCTTTATAATCATAGATAACCTTCTTCACTGTCCACTATACGAGCAATTTTGGTGTTATCCACAAACTTACTAACCATGTCTCCTACATTCTCATCCAAATCATTTTATATGGGCAGATAATGGTTTGTAGTTGAGATTTGTGCTGTGGGATCAATATTATCTCAGACGCCAGGATATCTGACCTCTCTGATTTTGAAATAGTGCCATTGGATCTTTTACATCCATCTGAGGGAACTGACCAGTCTTCAGTTTATTGCCTCAGTAAAGTACAACACCTCACAACAGTGCAGCAGTCCTCAGTATTCCACAGCACGTCAGCTTAAATTATGTGCTCAATTCCTGGATTGGGGCTTGAATCCACGCGTTCTGACTCCTCGATAAGGAAACTGACCACTGATCTGAAGTTGACTTATTCATGCATAGGCGGGTCTTGGAGGGTTGGGAAAGGGGGGAGGTGGGCTGTGAGCGGCTGTCCTCAGATGGAGGGGTGAAATCAGGTGTGAATTCAAATCGGATCTTAGATTCTTCTTCCTACTTCCCGGTTCTAGCTTGCATCGACCTGACTGATGAATCTGGGAACTTAATGAATCTCAGCCTGCAACAAAACTCCCAGAAATTTGTCAACGACATCCTGAAAGAACGTGAGAGATATATTCTCATCAAAGTGATTAGTGAGTAAATTCAGAGCCTGTTTAATGAGCATTATTTCAAATAATAGCCAATGACTTTCGACTTTAGGGCTCCCTTGGCAAGACTGATAGAGTTCAACTATTTCCACTAGAACATAGAACAATACAGCACAGAACAGGCCCTTCAGCCCACGATGTTGTGCCGAACATTTGTCCTAGCTTAAGCACCCATGCATGTACCTATCCAATTGCCGCTTAAAGGTCACCAATGATTCTGCTCTGCCACTCCCACAGGCAGCGCATTCCATGCCCCCACCTCCTCGTACTACCTATTCTCCATTCCAGGCAACATCCTGGTAAATCTCCTCTGCACCCTCTCCAAAGCTTCCACATCTTTCCTAAAATGAGGCGACCAGAACTGCACACAGTACTCCAAATATGGCCTAACCAAAGTCCTGTACAGCTGCAACATCACTTCACGACTCTTGAATTCCAACCCTCTGCTAATGAACGCTAATACACCATAGGCCTTCTTACAAGCTCTTCTTACTAGGAAACGGTCATGAAGCAAACTTTAAGTAATGGGCAGATTACCAGATAATGGCTTAACAATCAATATGAAACTGTGGTTAAAGCTCTACCTAAATAGTGTGAACTGTCAGGAATCCATATTCCAATTCAAAAGGACAGCCCCATTTCCCAAGGCTGGTGGATCCAAAGGTAAAGGATAATCGGTTAACCATTTTGAAATGAGATGTCAAGAAATTCCAAGGACTAGTGACTCTCAAATTTTCCATCCCGATGAGCTGGGAATGTTCAGTCAAGACTGAGACTTTTGGACTCCAAGGGGACCAAGAGATTTAGGGATCTGAGGAGAAGGTGGAGTTGATTGAAAATTGGTCATGATGTATTGAATGGTGGAACAGGCTTAAGAAGCTCTGTGATCTGCTTCTGTTTCTTATGTCAGTTTGAGATGGGTAATGTTTATGCCAGTTGGAATGAATATATTTGGTGAGGGTGTATTTGATTATATTTATTACAAGCATACCAACTATAGCAGACAGAGGCCATTGACTTTTTTTTAAACCAAGAATCTATCTGCCCCCATCTTAAAAATATCAAATGGCACCATCTTGAGTTTCAAAGTCATGGAACCCTCGGAGAAAAAAGTTTCCCCTCATTTCTATCCTAAACGTGTCCCCTCTAAACTGGTTCTGGACTCACCTATAAGAGGAACATATATTCCGGATCCACCTTGTCTGGTCAAATCTGTCCAACCTATCTTCATAAGACAGACCACTCATTCCAGGAAACAATCTGGTAAACCTCCTCTGAACTGCCTCAAGATGTTCAAGATGTAAGCTCATCAGTGCTGTAAATAACTGAAGCATAATGTGTATATTCAAATCTTCTCATAATCTTCACATTCCAATAGCCTTAATTGCTTGTTGTACCTGCATAATATTTATTTGTAACTCATGCATTGGAACATCTAGACCCTTCTGCACTTCGGAATTCTGCAGTCATTCTCCATTTAAGTTATATCCTAGTTTGTTCATTCTTCCAGTCAGTCATGTTTTCCCACTTTGAGCTTGCAATTTTTTTGCCCACTCCCCACTCATTTTTACCTAAATCCATCTGCAGTCTCTTCATTTTGTCTTTAGTGTCTTTGTATCATCTGCAAACTTAGCTATCATGCCTTCACAACCTTGATCCAAATCATTGATACAAATCGTGTAAACAGCTAAGGTGCCTACACATACTGCAGGATGTGTGATTGGAGTCCTGCAATGCCACTCTGTTTTTTGCCAGCTAGCCAATCATCTATCCATGCTGATATGTTACCCTATTACACCGTCAACTCCTACTTAGCACAATAACCTTTTAAACCATGTCAAATGCTTTGTGAAAATCTAAGTGCAATATATTTACATTATCACCTTGATCCACAGTGCCTGTTACTCTTTCAAAGAAATCTAATAAATTGATTAAATATGTCCCTTTCACACGACCATGCTCACATTTCCTGATTATCATCGTCTCAGCTATACCCAGCTGTACCCTTAAATAATTCTAGCATTTTCTCTATGACAGGCATCAAGCTATTGAACCTGGTTTCCTCCTTCCCTGAATACAGGAGTGATGTTTATGATTTACAAGTCTGATGGATCCTTCCCAGAATCTAGCAAATTTTGAAGAAATCATAGAGTCATAGAGGTGTACAGCACGGAACCAGACCCTTCGGTCCAACTCGTCCATGCTGACCAGATATCTGAACCTAATCTAGTCACGTTTGCCAGCACTTGGCCTGTATCCATCTAAACCCTTCCTACTAATTACCCATCCAGATGCCTTTTAACTGTTGCAATTGTACCAACTTCCCCTGGCAGATCATTCCATATGTGCACTACCCTCTGCGTGAAAACATTGCCCCTCAGTTCTCTTTTATATCTTTCCCCTCTCACCCTAAATCTATGCCCTCTAGTTCTGGATTCCCCCACCCCAGGGGTTAAGACTTTATCTACTTACCCCATCCATGCCCCTCATGAATTTATAAACTTCTATATGGTCACTCCTCAGCCTCCAATGCTACAGGGAAAACAGCCCCAGCCTATTCAGCCTCTCCCTATAGCTCAAATCCTCCAGCCATGGCAACATCCTTGTAAATCTTTTCTGAACCCTTTCAAGTTTCACAGCATCCTTCTGATAAGATATTCCAAAAGTGGCCTAACCAACATCCTGTACAGTCACAACATGACATCTCAAGACTCTGACCAATAAAGGAAAGCATACCAAACACCTTCTTCACTATCCTGTCTACCTGCGACTCTAGTTTCAAGGATCTATGAACCTGCCCCCCAAGGTCTCTTTGTTCAGTAACACTCCCGAGGGCCTTACCATTAAGTGTATAGGTCCTGCTCTGATTTGCTTTTCCACATTGCAGCACCTCGTATTTATCTAAATTAAACTCCACCTGCCACTTCTCAGCCCATTGGCCCATCTGACCAAGATCCCATAGTAATCTGAGGTAACCTTCTTCGCTGTCCACTACACATCCAATTTTGGTGTCATCTGCAAACTTACTAACTATACCTCTTATGTTCACATCCAAATTGTTTACATAAATGATGAAAAGTAGTGGACCCAGTACCAATCCTTGTGGCACCCCAGTCTGAAAAGCAACCCTCCACCACCATCCTCTGACTTCTACCTTTGAGCCAGTTCCGTATCCAAATGGCTAGTTCTCCTTGTATTCCATGAGACCTAACCTTGCTAACCTGTCTCCCATGGGGAACCTTGTTGAATGCTTTACTGAAGTCCATGTAGATCACATCCACCACTCTGCCCTCTTTGTTACTTCTTCGAAAACTCAATCAATTTTGTGAAACATGATTTCTCACGCACCTTGTGATGTGCCACAAGGATCTGTTTGGGGACCACTGCTGTTTGTCATTTTTATAAAATACTTGGACGCAGGCTTAGGTGCATGGGTTAGTAAGTTTGCAGATGACACTAAAGTCGGTGGAGTAGTGGACAGTGTGGAAAAATGTTGCAGGTTGCAGGGAGACATGAATAAACTGCAGAATTGGGCTGAGAGGTGGCAAATGGAGTTCAATGCAGATATATGTGAGGTGATTTACTTTGGGAAGAATAACAGGAAGGCAGAGTACTGGGTCAATGGAAAGATTCTTGGTAGTGTGGATGTGCAGAGGGATCTTGGAGTCCATGTACATGGATCCCTGAAAGTTGCCACCCAGGTTGATAGTGCTGTTAAGAAGGCATACGGTGTGTTAGGTTTTATTAGTAGAGGGATTGAGTTCCGGAGCCGTAATGTCATGCTGCAACTGTACAAAATGATAGTGCGGCTGCACTTGGAATATTGTGTACAGTCTGGTCGTCCCATTACAGGAAGGATGTGGAAGCATTGGAAAAGGTGCAGAGATTTACCTAGTCTGGAGGGAAGGTCTTATGAGGAAAGGCTGAGAGAATTGGGTCTGTTCTCATTGGAAAGAAGAAGGCTAAGAGGAGATTTGATAGAGTCATACAAGATGACCAGAGGATTAAATAGGGTAGACAGTGAAAGTCTTTTTCCTAGGATGATGACTTCAGCTTGTACGAGAGGGCTACAAATTGAGGGATGATAAATTTAAGACAGATGTCAGAGGCAGGTTCTTTACTCAGAGAGTGGTAAAGGAATGGAATGCCCTTACTGCCAATGTAGTTAATTCAGCCACATTAGGGCCATTTAAACAATCCTTGGTTAAGCACATGGATGATGATGGAATAGTGTTGGGGGATGGGCTTAGATTAGTTCACAGGTCAGCGCAACATCAAGGGCCGAAGGGCCTGTTCTGCACTACATTGTTCTATGTTCTATGTTCAAAACTACGTTGACTATCCCTAATCAGTCCTTGCCTTTCGAAATACATGTAAATACTGTCGTTCAGGATTTACTCCAACAACTTGCTCACCACTGACATCAGGCTCACCGGTCTATATTCCCTGGCTTGCCCTTACCACCTTTCTTAAAAAATGGTACCACATCAGCCAACCTCCAGTCTTGTGGCAACTCACCTATGACTATCGATGATGCAAATATCTCAGCAAGGGGCCTAGCAATCACTTTCCTAGCTTCCCACAGAGTACACCTGATTAGGCCCTGGGGATTTATCTACCTTTATGCATTTCAAGACCTTCCTCCTCTGTAATATGGGCATTTTTTAAGATGTCACCATCTATTTCCCCACATTCTATATCTTCCATGTCCTTTTCCACAGTAAACACTGATGCAAAATACTTGTTTAGCATCTCCCCATCTCCCGCAACTCCACACAATGGTTGCCTTGCTGATCTTTGAGGGGCCCTATTCTCTCCCTAGTTACCCTTTTTTCTTAAAGTATTTGTAAAAACCCTTTGGATTCTCCTTAACCCTGTTTGCTAAAGCTATCTCATATCCCCTTTCTGCCCTCCTGATTTCCCTCTTAAATATACTCCTATTGCCTTTATACTCTTCTAAGGATTCACTCGATCCATCCTGTCTATACCTGACAAATGCTTCCTTCTTTTTCTTAACCAAACTCTCAACTTCTCTAGTCATTCAGCATTCCCTATGTCTACCAGCCTTTCCTTTCAACCGAATAGGGATACACAGTCTGTGGACTCTCGTTATCTCATTTCCGTTTTCCAGCCGTGCCTTTACCTGCGAACATCTGCACCCAATCGGCTTTTGAAAGTTTTTGCCTAATACCATCAAACGTAGCCTTCCTCCAATTTAGAACTTCAACTTTTAGATCTGGTCTATCCTTTTCCATCACTATTTTAAAACTAATAGAATTATGGTTGCTGGTCCCAAAGTGCTCCCCCACTGACACCTCTGTCACCTGCCCTGCCTTATTTCCCAAGAGTAGGTCAGGTTTTGCACTTTCTCTGGTAAGTACATCCACATACTGAGTCAGAAATTTTTCTTGTACACACTTAACAAATTCCTCTCCATCTAAACCCTTACACTATGGCAGTCCCAGTCTGTGTTTGAAAAGTTAAAATCCCCTACCGTAACCATCCTATTATTCTTACAGATAACTGAAATCTCCTTCCAAATTTGTTTCTTAATTTCCCGCTGACTATTAGGGGGTCTACAATACAATTCCAATAAAGTGATCATCCCTTTCTTATTTCTCAGTTCCACCCAAATAACATCCCTGGATGTATTTCTGGGAACATCCTCCCTCAACACAGCTGTAATACTATCCCTTATCAAAAATGCCACTCCCCCTCCTCTCTTGCCTCCCTTTCTATCCTTCCTATAGCATTTGTATCCTGGAACATTAAGCTGCCAGTCCTGCCCATCCCTGAGCCACATTTCTGTAATTGCTATGATATCCCAGTCCTATGTACCTCACCATGCCCTGAGTTCATCTGCCTTCTCTGTTAGGCCCCTTGCATTAAAATATATGCAGTTTAAATTTTTCAGTCCTACTTTGTTCTCTGCTTTGCCCCTGCCTGCCCTGACTGTTGACTCGCTTCTTTTCTCAACTGTACCAGTCTCAGATTGAACTCTTTCCTCACTATCTCCCAGGGTCCCCCCCATCTTACTAGTTTAAATCCTCCTGAGCAGCTCTAGCAAATCTTCCTGCCAGTATATTAGTCCCCTTCCAAATTAGGTGCTCCTTTTTAAATTCCTGCCTAACTTTCTGTATTGTCCCTTCAGAAACTCATCCCTTTCCTTTCCTATGTTGTTGGTTCCAATGTGTACTACGACCTCCTGCTGGTCCCTCTCCCCTCTGAGAACATTCTGCACCTTCTCTGAGACATCCTTGGTCCTGGCACCAGAGAGGCAACACACCATTCTGATTTTTTGCTGCTGGCTGCAGAAACGTCTGTCTGTGCCTCTGTCTAGAGAGTCCCCTAACACAATCGACCAGTTGGAACCTGATGTACCCCTCATTACATTAGAGCCTGTCTTGATACTAGAAACTTGTCTGTTTGGGCTACATTCTCCTGAGAGTCCATCACCCATTTTCCAAAACAGCATACTTGTTTGAAATGGGAATAGGCACAGAAGACTCCTGCACTACCTGCCTACCTCTCTTACCTTTCCTGGAGTTAACCCACCTATCTGACTGTTTCTGTGGATTTTCTCCCTTTCTATAACTGCCATCCACACCCCCTTGCTCTTGTAAATTCCTTTTGCATCTAACTGTCGCTCCAACCAATCCATTCGATCTGATAGAATTTGGAAGCAAAGTTGGTTATTACAGATATAATCGTCAGTAACACGTAAACTCTCTCTAAACTGCCATATCCGACGAGAAGAGTGTATAGTGATGAAAGGCCTATTAAAGGCCATTTTTGCTCCTTTGCAATCTGCAGACCCAACAAATAGCACCATCTTATTGCTCTAAAAAAACACTGCTCCAGGCTAACTTAATACTTATGGCTTATATTTTTTAAATTTAATCTTAATTGTTAGATGTGTATATTTCACAAAATGTTTATTTTGCACATTTTAGAACAAGTTGATTCAGAGACCATCATCTATGAATCCATGTTGAAGAACATTGAGTGTTGTTATCCTGCAGTAGCAGGTGAGGGTTGATAAGAATGGGTACGACATGAGGGTTCACCCACTTCAAGAGGATTTAGTAAATGGAGCTTATGCTGAAATGTCTGTTATCTTCTGTGTTCTCAGAGCAGCTGCACAAGTTGTCCAATCCCAAGGCCAAGGAGAAGAAAGAGCCAATACTGAAGAAATCCCGATCCACCAAAGAGGGTATTCCAAACACTACATTCAAAACCAAATCTGCTTTGGGGATTAAGAAGAGCTCCAGCTTTACACAGAAAACTTTATGAAACAAAAGAATAAAAAACAGAATTTATGGATTGTGAATGACAGCTCCACAGACACAATCCACACTTGATTACACACTTTGATGGAGTGATTGGAAACGTTCATGCACCCAATCCCACTGAGTTCTTGGGATTAAAGCCAAGCTCATGAATATTTCTGTAGAATATACCCAAGCTCACCTGCATGTAAAAACAGTTCCCCTAAATGTGTATCAACAAGTGGAATAGAAATGTGACAGATAAAGAGGTTAAACATCTTCAGGAATATAGTGGGGAGTTATTTAATCTGGGCAGCATAATACTTTTAGGTATACAGTAACAGAGGAAACTCCAAACACAGAGATCAGGCCAACAAGGTTTTCTGGGGACTCAGCAGAAACTTTATTTGTTCCAACAGACCTGAGAGATTTGAATGGTCACAGAAAGCTAAACAAGTTGAGGTTGTCTATTAAATTTTAACGGGCTTTAACAGAATAGATGTGGAAGAAATGTTTCAAGGTATCAGGAGATAAAGCAAAGCCAAGAGCCGAAATAGTTACTACACAAAATTCAAAGGAGAAGTCAGGACTATATACCAGAATATTAAACTCCTGGTCATAAGGAACAACTTACTGAAATGAATAACATAAAAGTATTTTTTTTATTCTGTCACTGCGTCGCTGATTCGGCCAGTATTTATTGTCCAATCCTAAGTACTTAGAAGAGGGCGAGAATCAAGCATATCACTGTGGTTCTGGAATCGCATGTTGGCCAGACCAGGTGAAGATGGCAAGTGTCCTTCACTAAAGGACATTAGTGAACCAGATTTTCTTTTAATGCAGATATATTCTTATGACAGTTGACAATCATTGATTAATAATGATCTTTATTAGACATTTGATTCCATGTGCCTTGGTAGAAGTTGAATCTATGTTGTCAGAACATTAGTCTGGAATAGTGGATTACTCATCCAGTGAATTTAACCATTACACCACATCCAGCCCCAATGTGATATGCTGACAGATGAAGTTTATATAAACTCTAAGAGCGCGGGAAAAACTGTCCGTCCTCAGCAGGCTATTCAGCACATCATGCCTATGCCTTCCTGCTTGATCTATATAAATGTTATCACGCATTTGTGCATTTTTTTATAGTTGCAATTGAAAATAAGAACTAGGAGCAGGTGTAGGTAATCAGCCCCTCAAGAACACTCCACCATTTGATGTAATCATGACTGATCTCAACATCACCTTCCTGACCACTCTCCTTAATCTTTCAACTCGTTACTAATTAAAAATGCCTATCTCCTTTGTCCCCTGCACTCTTGGATCATGAATTCAACAAATTCACCACCCTTCAAGAGAAGTAATTCCTTGTCACTTCTGTTTTAAATCTGTCACTCCTTTTGATAAAACTATGACCTTATATTCTAGATTGCCCAATGAGTGGAAATATCCTTTCTATAAGCTTTTGCAACTTATTATACCTCAATTAAATCTCCTCTCATTCTTCGAAACTCTAGCAGATGTAGGCCTAAACTGCTCAATCTCTCCTCATAAAACCTCCAAGATTTCTGGAATCAATGTAGTAAACCTTCTCTGAACTGCGTCCAGTGCAACTACATCCCACCTCAACTAAGTGTCATAGGAGACAGGCGATAGTGGTGGAAGGTTGCTTTTCGGAATGGAGGACTGTGACTAGTGGTGTTCCACAAGGATCAGTGCTGGGACCTCTGTTGTTCATGACCTACATAAAAGTTTGCAGACGATACAAACATTGATGAAGTTGCAGATAGTGAGGAGGATTATCAGAGGATACAGCAGGATATAAATCTGTTGGAAGCAGGGGCAGAAAAATGGCAGATGGAGTTTAATCCAGAAAAATGTGAGGTGATGCATTTTGGAAGGTCAAGTACAGGTGGAAATTATACAGTGAATGGCAGAACCCTTAGGAGTATTGATATGCAGAGGGATCTGGGTGTGCAAGTCCACACATCACTGAAGGAGACAGCACAGGTAGATAAGGTAGCAAAAAGGGCCTATGGCATACTTGCTGCAGCTTTATATAACTTTAGTTAGGCCACACTTGGAATATTGCATACAGTTCTGGTCACCACACTACAAGAAGGAGTGGATGCTTTGCAGTGGGTACAGAAAAGGTTTACCAGGATGCTGCCTGGTATGGGGGGGTTTTAGCTATGAAGAAAGCTGGGTTTGCTTTCAGTGGAATGCAGGAGGTTGAGAGGTGACCCAGTAGAACTTTATAAGATTGTGAATGACATGGATAGAATGGAAAGTATGAGGCTTTTCCCCAGGTAGAGGAGCTAATTACTAGGGGACACAGGTCCAAGGTGCAAAGGGGCACGTTTTTACACGTGGGTGGTGAGTTCCTGGAAGGTGTTGCCAGAGGAGGCGGTGGAAGCAGACACAATAGCAGCATTCAAGAAGCACCTGGACAAATATATGAATAGGAAGGAAATAGAGGGCTATGGATCCGGAAAATGATGACAGTTTTAGTTTGGAGGAGAAAATGTGTTGGCCCAGGCTTGGAGGGCCGAAAGGGCTGTTCCTGTGCTGCATTGTTTTTTGTTCAAAGGACATCCAGATCCCCCTGCACCGAAGCTCTGTGAAGTTTTTTCCACTTAGATAATAGTTTGCCTTTCTATTCCTCTGAATGAAATGGATAACTTCAGACTTATCTGTGTTAAAATCCATCTGCCAAATTTACTTACCCATCCTTATCCATTTGTAAATTTCTTATTCCTTCATTGCATCTTACTTTCCCACCTATTGTAGTGTCACCTGCAAATTTGGGTATCGTACTTCCTATCCCTGCATCCAAATTCATATAGATTGTAAACAGGATTCAATCCTTGGGCCCCAACTGTGACATCCCACTGACACTTTGGCAACCAAAACAGACACTTTACTCCACCTCTGCCTTCTGTTGGTTACTCAATCTTCTGGCCATGTTAATACACGAACCCAGTTCTATCTGAACTTATGTATGGCACCTTATCAAATGCTTTCTGGATGTCCAGATATGCTATATCTGCAGGATCCCCGGTATCCACTTTGTTCATTACATCTTCGAAGAACTGTAGCAAATTAGTGGGTGGCATGGTGGCACAGTGGTTAGCACTGCTGCCTCACAGCACCAGAGACCTGGGTTCAATTCCCACCTCAGGCGACTGACTGTGTGGAGTTTGCACATTCTCCCCGTGTCTGCGTGGGTTTCCTCCGGGTGCTCCGGTTTCCTCCCACAGTCCAAAGATGTGCAGGTCAGGTGAATTGGCCATGCTAAATTGCCCGTAGTGTTAGTTAAGGGGTACATTTAGGGGTATGGGCGGGGTGGTGTGGACTTGTTGGGCCGAAGGGCTGTTTCCACACTGTGAGTAATCTAGTCGAACATGATTTACTCTTCATAAAACCACGCTGACTGATGGATTGTGTTTTGACTTTTAAAATACCCCATACCGTTTTCTTACTGATCAATTCCATCAGTTTCCCAATGACAGATGTTAAATTGGTCAGTAGTTTCCTACTTTTTAGATTAGATTCCCTGCAATATGGAAACAGGCCCTTCAGCCCAACAAGTCCACACTGATCCTCCGAAGAGTAACCCACCCAGACCCATTTCCCTCTGACTAATGCAACTAACACTATGGGCAATTTAGCATGGCCAATTCACCCTAACCTGCACATCTTTGGACTGTGGGAGGAAATCAAACCACGCAGACACAGGGATAATGTGCACACTCCACACAGACAATTGCCCGAGGCTGGAATCGAATCTGGGACCCTGGTGCTGTGAGGTACTGAACACAGCCACCATGCCCTTTTTGAATAAGGCAATACATTAGCATCTTTTCTAATCCATTGGAGGCTTTCTGAGAATTTTGCATCCTGACAGTTGTGGAATATTATAACCAATAGATCCACTATTCTGCTGCCATTTCAGAATGCAATTCTGGTTGCCCGGTTATTGGATTTTATTAAACTGGAAAGAGTGCAAAATGATTACTGAGGCTGGAGGGTTTGAGTTATAAGAAGAGGCTCGATAGACTGGGACTTTTATTCCCTGGAATGTGGCAGGCTGATGGGTGATTTTATTGAGTTTAACAAAATCATGAGGGTCATAATAAGGTGAATTGCCTAGGTCCTAGCCCCAGGATAGGAGATTCCAAATCTAGAAGACACAGGTTCAAGGTGAGAGGGGAAAAATTTAAAAGGGACTTGAGAGGCAACTTTTTCACACAGGGTGGTGCACAAATAGAACAAGCAGCCAGAAGAAGTGGTAGAGGCATGTACAAGTACAGCATTTAAAAGACATTTGTACAGATACTTGGTGTTATGAACCAGACCAAAGCTCCTCAAAATATATTCAGAAAATGGCCTAGACCATTTCGTATTTTCACTTTTTCGTATTTTAAAGATAATTGTAAGGCATTGCATTCCTGATTTGAAGCAAAATACACTTTATTTGTACACTATAGTTAAAAATAAAATGAAAGAAAGAATAAAGAAAATAAGTGGCTTAGATCTAACTGTATTGGAAAAGCTAACAGAAAAATAGATTATTTTACTACTAACTCATAGTTAATAGTAAATAATTATTTTACTACTAGTAACATGTTCCAGTATGGTAACTTCTATAAACATCATGGTGGCTCCGTGGTTAGCACTGCTGCCTCACAGCACCAGGATCCCGGGTTTGACTCCAGCCTCGGGCAACTGTCTGTGTGCAGTTTGCATGTTCTCCCCGTGTCTGCGTGGGTTTCCTCTGGGTGCTCTGGTTTCCTCCCACAGTCCAAAGATGTGCAGATCAGGTGACTTGGCAATGCTAAATTGCCCCCAGTGTTAGGTGAATTAGTCAGAGGGAGATGGGTCTGGGTGGGTTACTCTTCGGAGGGTCTGTGTGGAATGGTGGGGGCGAAGGGCCTGTTTCCACACTGTAGGGAATCTTAACATCCCCTTGACAAAGGCAAATTCAGAAAAACAACACTGTCTCATATGTAATTCCAGCAGCAGGAAGACAAACCTTAGCTTTTAACTGTAACTGAGAGAGAAAAAATGCTTCCACTTCTTTAAGATTCCAGCAGCAACTGCTGTTGAAAAAAATATTTAAAAACAAAATCCTGGTTCTGAGGGAGAGCTTGACCACATCCATTCAGGTTACTTCTTTTGTTCCAACTTTAAAAAAAACTAAGGCCTCACATACTGTTTACTCTAGTGGCTCTACATAAACTGCTTGTAACCTCTCCAAAAACACCAGGACAAAATACCTCTCTTAAGGACATAGTATCGTTACAATGGATAAGAAAGATTTGGAGAGATACCGGCCAAATGCAGGCAAATTGAACTAGTTGAGTTTAGGAAACCTGGTTGGCATAGACACTTTAGGCCAAAGGGCCTGTTTCCATGCTGTATAACTCCGTGATTTCCTTTAAGACCTGAAGATATAGGTTTTGCTCATACTTTTCCTGTGTTCATGGTCACTGTGTTAGGTTCCTCCCTTTCTATATCCTCTCTATTACTTGTTAGTATTGGGATGATTTCAGCATCTTCCATTTTAAAAACTGAGGCAAAATATTGAATTAGTGTCACTGCCATTTCTGTGTTCTCCATTATGCCTCCCCACACTCAGGCTCATCTTCTAAAGAATTAACATTCAGTTTAGGTACTCTCTACCTTTTGATATACTTATACTTGCATTTTTTCATTCATTTGTTGGACCTGGGTGTCACTGTCTTGAGTCAGCATTTATTGGCTGTTTCTGGTTGTTCCTTGAGATGGTATGGTGAGCTGCCTTCTTAAACTGCTACAAACCATTTAGTGTCGGTCAACCCAAAATGCCCTTGTTGAGGGAATTCCAAGATTTTGACCCACCGACAGTGGGAATATATCACCAAATGATATATTCCCTACCCATGTCCTTCAGATAATCGAGGTTCCTCTGTGACTAGTGATATATTTCCAAGTTAGGATATTGTGTGGCTTGGAGGTAAACTTGGAAGTAGTGGTGTTCCTATGTATCTGTTGCCCTTGCCCTTCCAGATAAGCAGGGTTGCGGGTTTGGAGTGTGATGTTCAAGCATCATTCGCAAATTTCTTCAGTGCATTTTGTAAATAAAACACACTACTGCTACTGAGCATCAGTGGTGGAGGGAAGTCGAAATGCAGGTTTGTGAATGTGGTGCCAATCGAATGGGTTATTTTGATGATGTCAAGGTTTTGGAGCTGCACTCATCCAGGCAAGTAGGAAATATTCCATCACATCTCTGCCTTGTGCCTGGTAGACAGTGGGCTGGGTTTAGTGGGTCAGGAGGTAAGCTACTCGCTGCAAGATTCCTAGGACCTGACCTGTACTTGTAGCCACTGTATTCACAGAGGAACCTCAATTATCTGAAGGACACAGGTAGGGAATACATCATTTGGTTAATCGAATACTGGATAACATAGTTAGCCAAGCATCGGGACCTTGTGATCTTGTCTGGATAATCCAAAATTCGATTAATCGAATGCCAGATAATCGAGGTTCCTCTGTACATGGCAAGACTATTTCTTAGTGGTAACCCCCAGGATGTTGATGGCAGAGAACTTAGTGATTGTAACGTCATTGTGTTATGGTTAAGATTTTCTTGTATTGAAGATAATCATTACCTGACACTTGTATGACACAAATGTTACTTGCCACGTACCAGCTCAAACCTGGATATTGTCCAGGTCTTGCTGCATTTGAACATGGGCTGCTTCAGTATGTGAGGAGTCACAAATACTGCTGAACATTGTGCAATTGATCAATGATGAAAGAGCTGAAGGTGGTTGGGCCTAGGATGCTACGCTGAGGAACTCCTGCAGAGATGTCCTGAAGCTGAAGATGATAACCACAACCATTTTCCTAACTTCCAGTTATGACTCCAAGCAGCAGAAAATGTGCCCCAATTCTCATGGGTTCCACTTTTTCTAGAACTCCTTGATGCCACGCTTAGTCAAATGCGGTTTTGATGTCAAGGGCAGTCACTGTCACTTCATCTCTGAAATTCAGCCGTGCATGTTTGAACCAAGTCTGTAATGAAGTGAGCCAAGGAGAAAGTGAGGTCTGCAGATGCTGGAGATCAACTGCAAGATTCCTAGGACCTGACCTGTACTTGTAGCCACTGTATTCACAGAGGAACCTCAATTATCTGAAGGACACAGGTAGGGAATATATCATTTGGTTAATCGAATGCTGGATAACATAGTTAGTTAGTTAAGTGTAAGGTCTTGCATTTTGGAAAATCAAATCATGGTAGGAGTTTCATGGTGAATGGTAGGGCCTTAAGGAGTGTAGTGAAACAGAGGGACATTGGAGTTCAGGTGTATGGTTCACTGAAAGTGGAGTCACAGGTAGACAGGGCAGCGAAGAAAGCACTGGCACACTGGCCTTCATCAGCCAGGGTATTGAATACAGAAGTTGGTAAGTTGTGTTGCAGTTGTATGGGTCATTGGTGAGGCCGCATTTGGAGTATTCTGTTCGGTTTTGGTCATCTTGCTTTAGGAAGGATATTATTAAACTGGAAAGAGTGCAGAAGAAATTTACAAAGATGTTGCCAGGACTCAAGTGTTTGAGTTATAGGGAGAGGTTGGACAAGCTAGGACTTCCTTCTTTAGAGTGTAGGAAACAGAGGGGGGGGTTCTTCTATAAGTGTATAAGATCATGAGAGGCATGGATACAGTGAATGCACTCAGTCATTTCCCCAGGGTTGGGAATTCAAGCACTAGAGGGCATCAGTTTAAGGTTAGAAGGGAAAAAAATACAAAGGAACCTGAGGGGCAACTTTTTTACACAGATGGTGGTACGCATATGGAATGAGCTGTCAGAGGAAGTGGTTTCTGGAAGATACGTTTACAATATTTAAAAAGCATTTGGACAAATACATGAATAAGTAAGATTTAGGAGGATATGGGCCAAGTGCAGGGAAATAGGGTTAGCATTGATCGATAGTTTGGTTGGCATGGACCAGTTTGAGCCAAAGGGCCTGTCTCCGTGCAGTAGGACTCTATGAGGTCAGGAGCTGAGTGGCCCTGGCAGATCCCAGACAGGTGTCACAGCAGGTTAATGTTGAGCAAGTGCTGCTTGATCACACTGTTGATGACACCTTCTATCACTTATGATCAAAAGTAAACATAGGCAGTAATTGCCCAGGTTAGATTCAACTGCTTTTGATGTACTGAACATACCTGGGCAATTTTCCAAATTGTCAGATGGATGCTAGTGTTGTAACTGTACTCGGACCGCTTGGCTGGGGGTGTAGCATGTTCGGGAGTAGAGTCTTTTGCAATATCCTGCATGTTGTCAGGACCCATAGCCTTCACCATATACAGTGCCTTCAACTGTTTCTTGATATCTCATGGAGAATTGAATTGGCTGAAGACTGGCATCAGTGATACTACAGACCTCTGGAGGAGGCTGAGGTAGACATTCCACTCAGCACTTCTGTTTTTTTTCTTTTTTATCGTTTACCCCAACACTCCCGCTTAACTGCGGTAGTGCTTATATTTTCCCCAGCACCCATGTTGTGTGTGTGCAGATGTGAGACACAGTGAAAGACACAAGGTGCACAACTCTTTATTCGATTTACACCACCAGGAAGAAAGGAAACACCCAAGTGGCCAGTGACAAGCAGTGCCCTTCTTAGAGGGCAGCTCTTCTCTTTAAGTTTGTTCTGAATACTTCAGCCTTAACCTTTGCCCTGGGCTTCTTTATCATTGAGGATGGAGAGATTTATGTAATTGCTACCTCCTGTTAGTTGATTAATTGTCCAACACCATTCTCAAAATGTGGCTATGGTAGGGCTGGAGATCTGATCCTCTATTTTAGGATTTGCAGTGCTGCTGCCACTGTTTGGCACACAAAAGTAATCTAGATTAACTTTAACATGTTGACAACCCATTTTAGGTATGCCTAGTGCTATACCTGGCATGTCCTCCTGCACTCTCCATTGAACAGGTTTGATCCCCTGGCTTAATAGGAATGACCAAATGGGAAATATGCCAGACCACGAGGTTGCAAATTGAAGCACAATTTTGTTGCTGACAGCCTAGAGTGCCTCGGGGGTAAAAATTCACTTTTGAGTTGCTATATCTGTTTGAAGTTATTTAGCATTGATAGTACCAGATGCCACAATGAATAGTATTCTAATGAGAAGACAGGACTTCATCTCCACAAGAAATATGCAGTGGACATTGTTGTTGTAATGTATAGATGCATCTGAAGCAGATTGGATTTACCCTCTTGCTTCTTCCTTAACCATCAACCACAGGCTGAGTGGAGCAGCCGAACAATGTGATCATCTGCTGAGCTGTTCTTGGTAGCAAACAATGAAATTCCCCACCCAGGTCATGTGGAATACTAATCTAATAGCTGAGAGAGGATAATATGTGTAATCAACAGTTTTCATTGTCCATGTTTGACTTGATGCTATGAGACAATCCAGAATTAATGCTGAGGACTCCAGGGGCAACTCCCTCCTGACTATATACTACTTTGCCACTTCCTGTCACATACCCAGTTTTGTTTCTTCCTGGACTTTTAGCAATTGATACAACAGAGTGCCTTGGAGGTCAGTTGGAGTCACACGCAGGCCAGACTGGTAAGGATAGCGAATTTCCTTCCCTGAAAGACATTAATGAACTAACTAGATTTTGTCCCATCCACCAACAGTGGTTTCATGGTTATCATTAGACTGAATGTCACAATTTTTTATTGAATTAAATAGACTTTTACCATCCGCCATTTGAACTCAGGTCCCCAGAAAATTACTTGAGTTTCAGGATTAATAGTTTTGTTCTAATACTACCTGATCATTTGCATTCCCCACGATATCCCTTTTTATATTTTGCCTAGCCTTCTTTTGTAAGTAACCTTTGCTTTTTCTTAAGTGAACCTCTGTTGATCTTTAAAGTTTCCAAATTCACTAGCCTTGGTAATTTATAATGTCTTTGTTTTGCCTTACCGTTATCTTTAACTTTTTAACTTGCTTAACCATGGATGCTTTCTCCCCCTAACAACCTTCCTTCCTCTCTGGAATATATTCTAGTTAGGAGGAATTGAATATCGCCTTAAATGTTGAATCTGAATCCAGTGCTCTTTCAGAGTGTGCTCTAGATTGGAAGCTTTGTTAATAGAGCAAGTTATTTCAATCAACAAATCTGTTTTCTGTGGTTACTGACTTCTGTCACTTAGTGTTGAATAGTATTGTTTATACAATCAATTCTATCAAATTTTGTTCTCTGTACAGCAGAGAAAGATCAGTCTCTCTAGAATTGAATTATCTAAAGCAGACAAGTAGCTGATGCTGGTTCGAACCAGCAACTGCACAGCAACCAGAGGCCCTTGCTACAAATATCAACACGCAGTTATCACCACCATCCAGCTTACAAAATAGAGGCAGAGTCCAATTACAAGAATATTTTATTCACATCCAGTGACTGTACATAACTGAACTCAATGAATTCATCAGAAGACTTCAACAGGATCATTATCTTCCTGCCTTTCCTCTTCAAACTCCAGGCTTCCAACCAGTAGGTCTTCAAGACAAACCTAATTAAAAAAAAGAATTAAAAGAGAACGAGTCAGCAACCGCTGTTGGTTTAACCACAGATGGCCAATGTTCCCATCATTAACAAAAGCAGGGAGGGGGACCAAGTTCTAAATGAGAGCTGCAATTAGCAAACTTCAACTCTGCTGGATGTGAACGAGAATGTGTGAGCAATTTTTAACCAATTTAGCCTACATCTAGTTAAGGTCTGCACTCAGTCATAGTCAGAGTAGCACAGCACAGAAACAGACCCTTTGTTCCATGCAAAGCGGATGTCCCAACCTAATCTAGTCCCATTTGCCAGCACTTAGCCCATTTCCCTCTAAACCCTTCCTGTTCATATACCCATCCAGATGCCTTTTAAGTGTTGCAACTGTACCAGCCTCCTCCACTTCCTCTGGCAGCTCATTCCATACATGTAGCACCCTCCGTGAAAAAGTAACCCCTTATGTCCCTTTTATATCTTGCCCCTCTCACTCTAAACCTATGCCCACCTAGTTCTGGACTCCCCCACCTCACAGGAAAAAACCTTGTCTATTTATCCTATCCAAGCCCCTCACGGTTTTATAAACCTCAGCCTCTGACACTTCAGGGAAAACAGCCCCAGCCTATTCAACCTCTCCCAATAGCTCAAATTTTCCAGCCCTGGCAACATCCTTGTAAATCTTTTCTGAACCCTTTCAAGTTTCACAACATCCTTCCAATAGTAGGGAGACCAGAATTGCAGACGATATTCCAAAAGTGACCTTACCATTAAGTGTATAAGTCCTGCGCTGATTTGCTTTCCCAAAATGCAGCACCTCCCATTTGCAGAGGTATCTTGTTGAAACTGGTAACACTCATTTCAGAACCTATGGGTCCCAGTAAGAATGAGAGTTTTCCTTCACGAGGTTATTAGTAAGCTAGATGGTATTTTAGGCCAATGTGATAGATTCACAGCCACAAGTGAGTGCTCACTGAAGTTTAAGTTGTCCCAGATGCCACAATGAATTTGCACTACATTCTCTGGATTGCTAGTCCAGTAACCAGTCAGTACTGTGCCCAAATGAGAGGGAGGGCCTGGTCTCTCATATGTAACCCATGCGCACAAAGATTTCAGATTTGGCCCTTATACCTACTGAAAAGTTTTTTAAAAATTCTTTAACCCTCCCTTGCTCTCATCCTTTTACCCTCCACATTCTTCTTTCAAGCCCCTCCCCTCCCACACCCTCAATCCCAACCCTGACTACCTCCCTACATTCCCCCTCACACAGAGTTTGATTTGATTTATTGGAGTCACATACACTTAAGTACAGTGAGAAGCTTTGTTTTGCGAGCAGTATAGGCAGATCATAGCAAGCAGGACATACAGATGATTGATTAAGCAAGGCTACACAGGAAGTGAGCAACCCAAGATCAACATTATTTGAAGTTAGAAATTCATTCAACAGTCTAGTAACAGTAGAGAAAAACCTGTTCTTGAACCTTGTGCAGGTGTTCAAACTTCTGTATCTTCTGCCTAATAGAAGAGGCTGGAAGAGAGCATTCCTGGGCTTGGAAGGATCTTTGGTTATGTTGGCAGTCTTTCCACAGCAATGAGAAGTGTAAATGGAGATCATGGATAGGAGGCTGATTTCTCTGATAGTCTGCGCTATGCTCAACTTTCTGTACAGGTCGTTCTGCTATAACGCACGGTTCGTTAACACAAATTCACTATCTCGCAATTGATGAATTGGGGATATTGTTTCTAAAGTGCAACCTTTTAAAGCATATGTTGGCTATAATGCAATTACATTGCCAATACATTAAGCACTGTTTCTAAATTGTAATATTTCTATAATACTGGATGGCACAAGCATGTAACCATTGCATTATAGAAGCACTACCTGTAGTTTCTTACAATCCTGGGCACAGCATTTGACGTTCCAAGCCATTATGCACCCAGATAAAATGCTTTCTGTAAAAGTTGGAGAGAGTCCTAAATGGACATGCCAAACTTCCTATGCTGCCTGAGGAAGAAGAGGTGTTGTTGTGTCTTTACCACTGCGTCTAACTGGGAGTTCCAGGACAGATTGCCAGTTATTGTCACTCCTAGGAATTTGACACACTCATCCCTCTCCATGTAGTTCGCCACCACATGCATCCACACCCACCTGTCTTCATCCTGTTTCACTCCCCACCAGCCTCATCTTGTACTCCCTGACAAGTGCTACCTCCTCTCCACACCCACCCCTGCAGCTGTCACAATCCATCTGAATGATTTTGTCACATGTATTTTACAAAATAGTGAAAGTTTTCGGTTACTACAACGATTCTGTGCCATTTTCAATAATTTAAGAAGGAAAAAAGAAAAAGTTGATCAATCCTGAGCCAATTTATCACCATCAACAATGCTTACACTGCCAAGTGCACTGAACCAATGTCTGAGTTGCACCTCTCACTGCTGGGCGCATTATGTTCATGTTGTGTGATGCCCTTTTGACAGCACATCACCACTGCCAGAACTAGACCCAACCAATGAGATCACCAATTGCAGAAGCCACCTTTCGCCACTGGGCTACCTAGTTGATGTCGTCTCTGATGTAGTAGCTGCCAATTCCAATGACAACTCCTGTGCTCACCCCAGAAAAATAAGTAAGGGCTCATTCAAGGTCCACGCTGGGCGCTCACCGTCACTGATGCTATCCGAGCTCGGGTCAAGAGGTAAGTAAAGGTATAGAGAGAGAGGAAGAAAAGGAAAGCTGTCGGAGCCCTATTCCAACACCATCTTGTGTGCCTGCATGTCACGCATGCACACTTTCACTCCCCCTTGCATGCAACCCCACTGGACTCCCCTCCCTGTCACCCCTCAGTCCCTCCTCACTCCCCCAAATACACACACACACTTATTACAAATATAGTTAGCAGAAATTACTTCACATTTCTGCCTATGCTCATATTTAATCCCCAACTTATAAAGAATCTACTTACCTCTGCCTTAAAAATATCCCTACACCCTACTTCCAATATTTCAAGAAAGTTCTCAAGCACTCGGTGTGGTCACGTGAGGGTGCAGGAGGGGTTAAGCACAGTTCACATCCCCAGTGCAAGCCCATCCCACGAATCCTTCCCAACTGGGGCACATATTTAAATTAAAACCAATGGCCATTAAGACCTTCCACACTTACCATATGACGATTTGCATTGCTTCAACACCTCATTGAATCCGTCGCAGAGAGACAGGTCATGCTGGTTCTGGGCACACTCCAGGAATTGCTTCAGTTCAAATTGGCATGGCATGTTCTGCTGGGTTTGTGACTGGGTCGGAGGGGCTGCCAGTGGAGGCTCCTACAGAGAAACAGGCAAACTGCACTGACTAAAGGGCAACTGCCAGGCGACTATCACACTGCGTTGAACTCGTACCTCTTAAAGTGCCCTGTCACTGCATCGTCTTCCCTTTATGTGTAATCCAAAATACATAAAACCAACTTGAACTTATGTAATGTATGTAAAGTATTGAAATAGTCCAAGGTCCTTCACAGGAGCTTAAAAGCAAACAGCACGGAGAATTAAACAGAACAATAAAACTGGCAAAGACAATAGAATGGACACAACAATAGTCTGAGAAAAAGTTGGTCATACAGATGGAATGGCACTTATTTGGGACAAAGTACTCAGGTTAGAATCATGAATGAGTTTTTTTTAATAGATGGTTAAGGAAAAGGGAGGAGATACTGAAAAGATTGGCTATGCTCAAATTGGAGCACTCACCTGGCTTGGATAGCTTATTTCCCATGCTGCTAATGGGTGGGGTCATGTGTGAAGACTTCAGAAAGTAAAACAACTCAATAGTTTTCCTGGGACATTAAATGTCTTTGGGAAATGCTCAGATTCTTTATGCAGCAAGTTGTCAAGCACTGTGCCAAAAATCAGAACATGGTCCAGCAGAGTCAATATAGTTGTATTAGAGGGAAAAGCTTGTCTGACAAATTTATTCGGGCTCTTTGAGGATGTAACAAGCAAGCTAGGTAAAGGGAATAAGGTGGTGTGCTTGGATTTCCAAAAGGCATTTGATAAAGTGCCACATAAAAAGGTATTATACATGCAAAGACCTCACTGTATCAGGGTGATATTCCATCACAGATAAAGGACTGATCAACAGGAAAAGGAGGCCGGATAAACACATCACTTTCAGATCAGTTAACTAGTTAGTGGAGTGTTACAGGGATCACTGTAGGGATCTCCACTAAACTAACAATTTGGATGAAGATGCCAACTATAATCTAACCCAAATTGCTGATACTGTAACAGGTAGAATAAGGAGGGATGAGGAAGATACAAGCAGCCTCCAAAAGGTTAACAATGAATTAAAGTGAGTGGGCAAACTTTTAGCAGATAATACAACAGTGATAGAACATTACAGTGCAGTACAGGCCCTTCCGCCCTTGAATTTGCACCAACTATGGAACCAATCTGAAGTCGAATCTATATTATTCCATTCTCATCCATACGTTTATCCAATGACCATTTAAATGCCCTTAAACTTGGCAAGTCTGCTACTGTTGCAGGCAGTGCGTTCCATGCCCCTACTACTGAGTAAAGAAACTCCCTCTGACATATGTCCTATATCACCCCTCAATTTAAAGCTGTGTCCCCCTCATGCTAGCCATCACCATCCGAGGAAAAGGGCTCTCATTATCCGACCCATCTAACCCTCTGATTATCTTGACTTGGAGATGCTGGTGTTGGACTGGGGTGGACAAAGTTAAAAATCACAACATCAGGTTATGGTCCAACAGGTTTATTTGGAAGTACTAGCTTTCAGAGCCCTGCTCCTTCACCAGGAGTATAAGATCATAAAATACAGAAATTGTAGCAAAGGTTTACAGTGTGAAATCATATATTGAAAAAGACCTTGATTATTTGTTAAGTCTCCCATCTATTAGATCGGGCATATTGGTTTCAGTTCTTTCATAAATAAATTCAGAACTTTAAAATTACATTCTCAATTGAACTTTAACCATTGGTGTCATGTCAGCCCTGATAATGCATTAAAGCTGTGAGGTGCCCTGAGAGAGACTGTCTGTGCCCCAATGTTCAGACTGATTCTAATCTAAAAAAGGGACTTACATGGATTCATGCAGTTTTTGAGCAAAATAAAATGAAATTCTGCAAGGATAAATTCACCTTACAAACTTGTGTGCACACACGCGCAGGGGAGACAGAGTGTGGGTGTATGTGTTGGGGGGGGAGGAGAAAAGAGGTTGAGTGTGTAAGAGTGAGAGTGTAAAGGGGTATAAGTCTGTAAGACAGTGTGGGTGTGGGGGAGTGTACGTGTGAGCGTATGAGAGAGAATCTGCTCGAGTGCGCACACGTGCGTCTCCGTCTGTGCGCATGCGTGTCCGTGTGTAGTGCAGCGGGGTCACCTGTAGTGCGACATGAACCTAAGGTCCCAGTTGACGCCATCCCCATGGGTACTGAACTTGGCTATCGGCCTCTGCTCAGCCACTTTGTTGTGCCCTGTCCCGAAGTCCGCCTTGGAGGATGGTCACCCGAAGATCCAATGCCCTGGACCGTTGAAGTGTTCTCCAACTGGGAGGGAACACTCCTGTCTGTTAACTATTGTGTGGTGTCCATTCATCCATTGCCATAGCCTCTGCTCGGTCTCACTAATGTACCATGCCTCAGGGCATCCTTGCCTGCAGCGTATGAGATAGACAACGTTGGCCGAGTCGCATGAGGACCTGCCACATAATGGGAGGTGTCCCTACACGTAATGGCGATATCCATGTCGACACTGAAACGTTTTGCAACGTCTACCGTGACAGGGTTGTATGGAGTTGTCCTGAAAGCTGGGCAGTTTGACAGGAACAATGATCTGTTTGAGGTTTCATGATTGTTTAAAAGGAGAGAAGTGGAGGTGTGGGGAAGGTCTTGGCCAGGTGCTCATCCTCATTGATAATGAACTGCAGGCTGTGAAGGACATGGCGTAGCTTCACAGCTCCTGGGAAGTACTGGACAACAAAGGGTACACTGTCGGTTGTAGCTCATGTCTGTCTCCTGAGGAGATCATTACGGTTCCTTGCTGTGGCACGTCGGAACTGGTGGTCGATGAGTTGAGCATCGTATCCCGTTCTTATCAGGGCATCCCGGAGTACTTCCAGGTGTCCTTCTCAACTGAACAGATCCTGTGTACGTGTAAGGTTTGTCCATGGGGTAAGGCTGTTTTAATGTGTTTCGGGTGGAGGCTGGAGAAGTGTAGCATCATGAGGTTATCTGTGGGCTTGCAGTAGAGTGAGGTGCTGAGGTGCCCATCCTTGTTGGAGATGCAGGTGTCCAAGAATGAGACATAGTAGAGAGTCATCCATGGTGAGTTTGATGGTGGGATGAAACCCGTTGATTGGACTACCATGGACTACTCTTGACTATCTGTCTCATTCTTGGACACATGCATCTCATCAAGGATGGACACCTCAGCATCTCACTCTACTGCAAACCCACAGATAACCTCATGATGCTACACTTCTCCAGTCTCCACCCGAAACACATTAAAACAGCCATCCGCCATGGACAAGCCCTACGCGTACACAGGGTCTGTTCAGTTCAGGAGGAATGTGATGGACACCTGGATGTAATCAGGGATGCCCTGATAAGAACGGGATATGATGCTCAACTCATCGACCACCAGTTCCGACGTGCTGTAGCGAGAAACCATAATGACCTCCTCAGGGGATAGACACGAGCTGCAACCACAGTACCCTTCCCAGGTGCTGAAAAACTACACCATGTTCTTCGCGTTAACAATGAGGATGAGCACCTCGCCAAGACCTTCCCCATGCCTCCACTTCTCACCTTTAAACAGACACCAAACCTCAAACAGATCATTGTTCGTAGCAAACTGCCCAGCTTTTAGGACAACGGTAGATGCTGCAAGACATTTCAGAGTGTCGACATAGATAACACCATTATGTGTGGGGTCACCTCCCATCATGTATATGGCAGGTACTCATGCTACTCAGCCCTTGTTGTCTATCTCATATACTTCAGCGGTCCGGGACATTTCACCTGAAGGTACCCATCGTCCAAGGTGGACTTCCAGACAGTTAACAATGCAAAGTGGCTGAGTAGAAGCTGATAGCCAAGTTCGGTACCCATGGGGATGGCCTCAACCGAGATCTTGGGTTCATGTCACACTACAGGTGACCCCACAGCACAGACACCTCATCACGTGTGCACAGACACACACAAACCCTGACAACACACAGACCCCTAGAGACCCATACACTCACGCAGACCCTCCCTCATACACAAGCTCTCTCTCACACGCTCACACATACAATCCCACACTCACACACACCCACTCAGACTTATACCCCTTTACACTCACACATATTGTCTTACAGACACTTATAACCATGCCCTCTCTCCTCCCCCCCCCCTCCCCAAATTCAAGTTTATTGGGTGAATATGTACTTGCAGAATTACATTTTATTTTGCTCAAAAATTGCATGAATCCATGTAAGATTCTGTAAATCTGTTTTTTAGAATAGAATCAGTCTGACCATTGTGGCACAGAGAGTCTCACACAGGGCACCTCACACCAATACATTAGCTGGGCCAACAAGGCACCTCTTGTTAAAGTTCACTTGAGAATGTAACTTTAAAAAGTTCTGAAATGTACATTTGAAAGAACTGAAACCAACATGTTCATTCTAAAAGATGAGACACTTAAAATAATCCAGGTCTTTTTCAATATATGATTTCAGTTACATCACACTATCAACTTTTGCTCCAAATTCTGTGTCTGATAATCTTCTACTCCACAACCACCTGAAGGAGCAGTGCTCTGAAAGCTAGTGCTTCCAAATAAACCTGTTGGACTATAACCTGGTGCTGGGTGATTTTTTTTAACTGATTATCTTGTATGTCTCAATTAAGTTGCCTCTCAACCTTCTCTCTCTTACAAAAACAGCCTCAAGTCTCTCAGCCTTTCCTCGTAAGACCTTCCCTCCATCCTCAAATCTCCTCTAAACCCTTTCCAAAACTTCCAAATTCTTCCTATAATGCAGTGACCAGAACTGTACGTAATACTCCAAATGTGGCTGCACCAGTTTTGTACAGCTGCAGCATGATCGCATAGTTCCAAAACTCAGTTGCTCTACCAATAAAAGCTAACACACTGTATGCTTTCTTAACAACCCTATCAACATGGGTGGCAACTTTCAAGGATCTATGAACCTGGACACAGATTTTTCTGCTCATCTACACTATCAACAATTTTACCATTAGCCCAGTACTCTATTCCTGTTATTCCTTCCAAAGTGAATCACCTCACTTTTCCACATTAAATTCTATTTGCCACCTCTCAGCCCAGCTCTGCAGCTTATCTAAGTCTCTCTAACCTACAAAGGCCCTTCGCCGCTATCCACAACTCTACTGACCTTAGTGTCATCTGCAAATTTACTAACCCATTCTTCTTTGCCCTCATCCAGCTCATTTGTATAAACAACCAATAGCGGAACCAAAACAGATCATTGTGGCACCCCACTAGTAAATTAACTCCCGGATGTATATTTCCCATCAACCACCACCCTCTGTCTTCTTTCAGCTAGCCAATTTCTGATCCAAACTGCTAAATCACCCTCAATCCCATGACTCCATTTTTTTGTGCATAGCCTACCATGGGGAACCTTATCAAATGCCTTACTGAAATCCATATACACCACATCAACTGCTCACCGCATTTACCCTCATCCATCTGTTTGGTCACCTTCTCAAAGAACTCAATAAGGTTTGAGAGGCACGACCTATCCTTCACAAAACCGTGTTGACTATCCCTAATCAACTTTCCAGATGATTATAAATCCTCTCTCACAATCCTTTCCAACACTCTACCCACAACCGAAGGCTCACTGTTTTGTAATTACCAAAGTTGTCTCTACTCCTCTTCTTGAACGAGGGAACATTTGTTATCCTCCAGTCTTCTGGCACGATTCCATTGTAGACAATGATGACAGATCAAAGTCAAAGGCTCAGCAATCTCCTTCCTGGCTTCCCAGAGAATCCTAGGATAACTCCCATCCAGCCCAGAGGGATTATCTATTTTCACACTTTCCAGAATTGTTAACATCTCCTTATGCACCTCAATCCCATCTAGTCTAGTAACCTGTATCTCAGTATTCTCGACAATATTGTCTTTTTATAGTGTGAAAATGCTTCCCCATTTTCTGACTCCACACTCAACTTCCCACTATGTGAAGACATATTCTAAACATTCCATAAGATCAATACCAAGGTGCCTGAAATTGCAAGAGCAAAAAGAACTTTAAATGTAAAAAGAGCCACCCAGAAAAGAAATTGTTCAAATTCCAGCCGTTTGATCACAGCAGAACAGCACTTCCCTGTAGATAGAGAATACCAAAACGTAGTTGAATGGTGGATAAGGTCTGGGACGTGAAGATGGCACTAGTGTGGCACCATGACTACAGAACCCTCAGCAGGAGCAGCTACAAGCAGCAGCAAAAGTGAAAAGATAGAAGTTCACTTTAGTTGAAAGCAAAACAAGACAGAATATTTAAATGGAAAAACACTACAGATTGCTGTAGGACAGGTGGGACAGCGATCTGGGCATCATTAGATATGAATCACAAAAGGTTCGTTTGCAGATGAACGAAATGATTAGGAAAGTTAATAAAATATTGCCTTTTATTTCAAGAGGTTAGGGTCTTCAAATAACAACACTTGTTACAATTGTATAGGAGATGTTGTGCGTGTACTTGGAGTACTGAGCACAATTTAGCTTCCATACCTTTTATCTGTGAGGGGGTGGTTAAAAGAAGGGACACAAAGTCGCAAAAGAGAGGGGTTGTGATATATTCTTGCATTTAAAGCAGTTCAGGGAAGTTAATTTCTGAGCGAAATCTCCAAATGCTCCCTTACCTGATAGGTAACATCAGCCTTAGCAGGTTCAGAGCCACTGCCTCCACTGAAGGCACCTGTCAGAGCACTACCCATCACATGGCCAACCGCCGAGCCCACAGCCACTCCTGCAGCTGTGCTTGCCATCTGTGCCATCAGACCTGGCTGCCGTGGCTGCATTGGGGTAGGGGCAACAGCTGCTGGTGGAGGATGAGCAGGGGGACCTGCACGAGAAGGTGGTGGGCGGCTACAACAAAGAGGAGAAAGTATTAGTGAGTGGAGTCTGATTGCACTGAGACTGTT
>NC_057734.1:50676369-50694369 GCF_004010195.1 Chiloscyllium plagiosum
TCCACCATTCACCACGATCATGGCTGATTGTCTAACTCAATAGCCTAATCCTGCTTTCTGGAGAAAGTGAGGTCTGCAGATGCTGGAGATCAGAGCTGAAAATGTGTTGCTGGAAAAGTGGGGGCGGAGAGGTCGGGAAGAAGATTGCAGGTTAGGAAGGCGATGCTGAATTCGATGGATTTGACTGAGACAAGGTGGGGGGAGGGGAAATGAGGAAACTGGTGAAATCCGAGTTCATCCCGAGTTAATCCTGCTTTCTCCCCATAATCTTTGATCCCATTCAGCCCAAGTGCTATATCTAGATGCTTCTTGAATACGTTCAGTGTTTTGGCATCAACTACTTCTTGTGGTAATGAATTCCACAGGTTCAACACTCTTTGGTGAAGAAATGTCTCCTAATCTCCGTCCTAAATGGTTTACCTTGAACCCTCAATCCCTGACCCCTGATTCTGGACACATCCACTATTGAGAACGTCCATCTAAACTGTATGGTCCTGTTAGAGTTTTATAAATCTCTGTGACATCCTCCCGCATTCATCTGAACTCCAGCAAAAAAAATCCTAACATAGTCAATCTCTCCTCATACATCAGTCCCGCCATCTTTGGAAGCAGCCTGGTAAACCTTCTTCAGTTACAGTTTAGTTACTGCGTAACTGTCTGCAACCTGATGTCATAGAGTACCTAGGTACCATCCTTAGTTACAGAATAAGAGAAATGAAGAAAAAAAGTTACATTACACTTATATAGAGTATATGATGTGCCAGTGTTGGACTGGAGTGGACATAGTCAGGAGTCATGCAACACCTGGTTATAGTCCAACAGTGAAATGACGAACCTGACAAAGGAGCAGTGCTCCGAAAGCTTGTGATTTCACATAAACCTATAATCTGGTGTTGTGTGACTTCTGACTTTACGTGCAGTATATCCATAGATCAGAAAAACAAGAAGGAAGTTAAAAAGTAAAGCCGCAGTCTCTCCAAAGCCTGTCTGCAGCAGACCAGTGGATAGAGCCTCCACGTGGTCTGACCATTGGCTGCTGCCAGACTCTGCACTGGGCTGCTGCAGCCACGCTCCACACTGGGCCACGGATACCATACTCCACAGCAGGCTGCTGGTCACTGGCATCCCTGCTTCAGTCCACTCATCACTGGCATCCCTCTCCGGGCCTTTGGTCACTTGTGTCTCTGCTTTGGGCTGCTAGTTGCTGGTGTCCCCACTCCTGGTCACTGGCATCCCCGCTTTGGGCCACCAACTACAGACCCCGCTCCAGACCCCGCTACAGACCCTGCTCCAGAGGCCGGAAAAGCGTGGAAGAGTGGGAGAAAAAAAGAACAGGTGGAGGAGACGAGCTCCGGCTGGAGCGTCGGACACCACTGCCATCTTACATGAAGTGGAGACCCTTCGTACCATCCTGATGGAGAATGGACACATAGAGGGATTGCACATCTTTGGTGAAGAGGAGGTGGCTAGGACCAGAGAATAGCAACTTGTGTGAAGAGAATCATGTATGCAGAGATGGACAAAGTGGAAAAAGTAGAGTTAAGATAAGGAGAAAGGGAATTTAGGCAGAACCAGTTTGAAACAATGAGTCTGACATGACAGTCCTATTTGTGGATTTTAGAAAAGTGGTGGAAGCAGGCTGTAAGCATGCAGGCTATGAGTTGGAAATCTGCGGAGGGGAGATCTCTAGAGTAGATGAGATCAGTGATAGTCCTAGAAACAACACCCTGTTGTGGTGGAGTCATGGTCCAGGGAAGATAAGCGGAAGTGTCTGATGACACACTAGACAACAATTGCATAGTTTCATAACAAAGTCAGGTTTACCTGAGAGAAAAGGGTGCAGCAAGTTCTGAAGGAGTTGGAAATTGAGGCTGCTGATCTTACAACTTTTGATGGAAAGATAAAGCCGTTTTTGAGACCAGGTTACAGATCTCGCTACAAGTCATTGAATATCACAAACAGCACAAGTTCTCTGGTCAGCAGGGAGAAGAGGCTGTTTTAGTTTTTCATATACAATCCCTGGATGTGGGAGGGAAACAGCTTATAGTCAAAGAGATGCATCCTGTAGCTTTCTCTCCTCTGGGAGGTTTGTTCTGCAATGGCCAAAGAAGAAGAAAATTAGAACGGGCCTTAACGCTTGAGCTAGATTTAGTTCCAGCATTTACAACGGATGTAAAACTGAGAAAAGAGCCTAGTGACAGTCACTCAAAGTTACTAGTTGGCTAAGTAGGGATGCCAGAACCTGCTAGGAGCAAGGAGTAACTGTGGACTGTTTGCTATAAGGACTGAAATTCTCCAGAGAGTGCAATAAGTGATAAATACATCTGGAGAATGTTCCTCTTTATATAGTTTAAAATACAAATTGCTGGAGGTGAACACCAAAGGGCATAATCTCAAAGTAAGGGGTCGTCCATTTAATACAGCAATGAGAAATTTCTTCTCACAGAGGACTGCAGATGCTGGAGACCAGAGTTGAAAAATGTGATGCTGGAAAAACACAGCAGGCCAGGCAGCATCCAAGGAGCAGGAGAATCGACATTTTGGGCATAAGGGCTTATGCCCGAAACGTCGATTCTCCTGCTCCTCGGATGCTGCCTGGCCTGCTGTGTTTTTTCCAGCATCACATTTCTCACAGAGGGTAGTCAACCTGTAGAATTCTTTATCCCAGAGAGCTGCTGATCCTGAATAGTTAAGTTAAATCAAGGCTGAGGTAGGTAGATTTTTAATCAGGAAGGGAATCAAAGGTTATAGGGTAAAGGGAGGAAAGTGGAGTTGAAGGTTATCAGTCATGATTTCATTGAATAGCAGAGCAGACTTGATAATCTACATTTCCTATGTCTAAAGATCTTATTGACCTAATTCACTATGTGTCAGAGAGCAAAAGACTGCAAACCCATGGAGTGTTAATGGAACAAAAACAGAGATTGCTGGAGAAACACAGCAGATCTGGCAGCATCTCTGGAGAATTAGAAAGTTGTTTATACTGTGGAGTTTACTATATGTTACCACTGCAAGACATTACTTTCGCCCTCGCTCAGAATAAATTAAGTTAAAAAACTCAGAGACTGAAATTTTATAGAATAGAATCCCTATAGTGGGGAAGCAGGCCGTTCAGCCCATCAAGTCCACACCAACCTTCCGAAGAGCATCCCACCCAGGCCCACGTCCCTACCCTATCCCTGCATTTCCAATGGCTAATCCATTTAACCTGCACATCTTTGGACTGTGGGAGGAAACCAGAGAACCCAGAGGAAACGGACAGAGACACTGAAAGAATGTGTGAACTCCACACAGACAGTCGCCTGTGACTGAAATTGAACCCGGGTCACTACTGAGAGGTAATAGAGCTGACCACTGAGTCACTGTGCTGCCCTATGGTATTTAAAAGGAAACCTGACTGGGCAACCTGGAAAGAAAATTTTCTGTAGCAGTTCAGGAAAAGCACAATTATCTCAGTAGGGAAGTTTGGTTTGTGTAACTCAAAATTGGAAGTGTTTGTTTAGAAATCTGCAGCTAAAAAGCTAAGAAATGTTAAGGTCTCAGTTTGGTATATTTTTGTAAGAAGGCTTCAAAATTCACAGGATTAAACAGGAAATATCAGTTAGTAAAGCTTCTTAAACAAAATCTGCAGACTTATGTAAATATATCTCAGTGACTGACCACTATGTTAACTATATTTAAAAACAACATAGCCGATCAAGTGAGCTTTCATTCTGGGACCTTGCTTGTCCAGTAGTGTCACCAGATGGAATCATAGCAGCTAGTACCAATAAAAGAAGGGGGTGACCTCAGTTAGGGGGATATATCGGAGAAGGGGTGGCTCTTCTCCTTGGAGACTTTTGAGAAGACATTTGATAGAGATTAGATTACTTACAGTGTGGAAACAGGCCCTTTGGCCCAACAAGTCCACACCGACCCGCCGAAGCGCAACCCACCCATACCCCTACATGTACCCCTTACCTAACACTACTGGCAATTTAGCATGGACAATTCACCTGACTTGCACATCTTTGGACTGTGGGAGGAAACCGGAGCACCCAGAGGAAACCCACGCAGACACGGGGAGAATGTGCAAACTCCACACAGAGGTGTTCAAATTAATGGGAGATCTATATAGTGCAGATGGAGAGAATACTGTTCCTAACAATGGAAGGATGAAGAACTAGGGGAGTAAAATGACGAACTGCACATGCTGGGAATCTGAAACAAAAACAGAAATTGCTAGAGAAACTCAGCAGGTCTGGCAACATCTGTGGAGAGAAAGCAGAGTTAACCGTTCAAATCCAGTGACCCTCACCGAGAAAAGAAGTTTAAAGCTGATGGACAAAGAAGCAAGAGTGACATGATCGGAAAGATTTAATGCAGTGAATGGTTATGATCTTGAACTCATTGAGAAAATGGGAGAGGCAGATTCAATTGTGACATTCGATAGGTAAGTAGGAAAGTACTCATAGTCATAGAGACATACAGCATGAAAACAGATCCTTCAATCCAACTCGTCCATGCCAACTGGTTTTCCAAATTGAACTTGTTCCATTCGCCTTCATTTGGCTCATATCCCTCATAAATCTTTCCTATTCATGTTCCTGTCCAAATGTCTTTTAAATGTTGTAACTGTACCTGAATCTACCACTTCCTCTGGCAGCTCGTTCCATACACACACCACCCTCTGCATGAAAAGGTTGCCCCTCGGGTCCCATTTAAATCCTCCTCTTACCTTAAACCAATGTCCTCTAATTTTGAATTCCCCTACCGTAGGGAAAAGACCTTGACTATTCACCCTGTCCATGCCCCTCATGATTTTATAAACCTGTATAAGGTCACCCGTAAACCTCCTATTGGCTAGGGAAAAAAATCCCAACTTGTTCAGCCTATCCTATTACTTAAACTCTTCAGTCTCTATAACATCCTTGTAAATCTTAATGAACCATTTCCAATTTACTAATTTCCTTCCTATATCAGAATGATAAGATCTGTACACAGTACTCAGCAATGTCCGATACAGCTGCATCATGACATCGCAACTCCTATACTCAGTGTTATGACCAAATGCTTCTTCATCACCTTGTCTACCTGTGACACCATTTTCAAGTAACTATGTACCTGAACCCCTACATTGCTCTGTTCAACAACACACTCCAAGACCCTACCATTAACTATGTAAGTCCTGCTCTTGTTTGTCTCACCAAAATACAACACCTCACATTTATCTAAATTAAACTCCATCTGTCACTACTTGGCCCATTAGCCCAGCTGATCCAAGATCCTCTTGTATTCTTAGATAACCTTCTTCACTGTCAACTATGCCACCAATTTTGGTGTCATCCACAAACTTACGAACTATGCTTCCTGTATTCTCGTCCAAATCGTTTATGTAAATGAGCAATAACAGTGGACCCTAGCAGTGAACCCTGCGGAAAACCACTGATAACAGGCCTCCAGTCTGAAAAACAACTACCACCACCTCTGTCTTCTACTCTCAAGCCAATTTTGTATCCAATTTGTAAGTTCTCTCTGAATCCCACGTGATCTAACTTTACTAACCAGTCTACCAGGTGTAACATCGTTGAAGGCCTTGCTAAAGTCCATGTAACTAACATTTACCACTTTGCCATCATCTATCCTTTTCAGTTAATCAGTTTTGTGGGACACGATGTCCCAGGCAGAAAACCATGCTGACTGTCCCTAATCAGTCCTTCCCTCTCCAAATGCATGTAAATCCCTTCTAACATCCTATCTGCCACTGATGTTAGCCTCCATAGTTCCCTGGCATTTCGTTGCCTTAAATAAAGACACAATATTAGCCACCTTCCAGTCTTCCAGCATCTCACTCTTGGCTGTAAGTGATACAAATAGCTTTGCGGCCAAGCAATTTCTTCCCGAGTGTCCCACGATGTCTCAGGATACATTTGGTCAGGTCCTAGGAATTTATCTAATTTTATGCATTTTTAATCCTCCTCTTCTGCAATGTGGACTGTTTTCAAGACATCAATGCTTCCCCCCCCCCCCCCCACCCCAGATCCCCAGCTTCCATGCCTTTCTCCACAGTAGTAGTGACATGAAACATTCATTTCATGTCTCACCCATCTCCTTTGATTCCAAACATAGACATCTCATGTCTATTTTATTTGAATTCTGTGCTTTCATCGTAATTGGCCATCAACAGTAAGGAGGTCTGTCAGTGCTGAGAGAGTGCTGCACTGTCAGAGAGTCTACTGAGGGAGTGCTGCACTGTCACAGAGTCCACTGAGGGAGTGCTGCACTGTCACAGAGTCAGTGCTGAGGGAGTGAAGGGAAGTAATTTGAAGGACTATAGAGAAATGATAGGGGAGTGGGACTAGCTGGACCAAACATACAGAAATTCAGAAGCCAACGTGATCTTATTGGGTCAAATGGTCTCCTTCCAAACAATCCCACAAGCCTCTGATTCTATGACCTGAACTTTTAGACAGCTGTGTACATTGCTCATGTGCTTGAAAATTCTTCCAAACTGACACTGCTGCGCACTTCTTCTGAAATCTTGCATCCTCCTGTCATAGAAATACTGAGCACAGTGTCTCCCAGGAAAGTCTGTCAGAGTGAGGTAGTGATGAGAGAAGGCAGGGCACATTCCCTTTTTGGAGCACTAGCTATTGCTTAATTAGTTTAAAGTGCACTCTTTGAGTGAACAGGTGAATGAGTAGATGAGGACAGATTGGGTCAGGGGGGTAGTAGAGTAGTTGGAGGGTGCTGGTGGAATGTTTGGAGGGTGGATGATTGGTTTGAAGTTTAAGACTCACCCGGGTGTTTTAACCAAACTGACCTGTGCTAGTTAAGTACCCATGTAAATACCCCAGAACTGTCCAAGTCTTCTGACCCCAGCTCAGAGTCAAAGACATTTTCAGAAGTTCGTGCAGCTGAGGAATTGCCCATGAGAAGTCTAAGCATTCACAAGGTTTTGACATGCATCTTCAGTTACATTTCAAGTCTGGAATAGTCTGGAAACCAGAAAATTTGGCCGCATGATTCAAATTGTATTGGTTTATTATCTGAGTTGTTTTTGGCTTTCTCAGGACATCACATACTTTTGAATTGATTGGAAAGTTTATATATTGTGAAACAGAATTGTGCAGATAGGCTGAATGAACAAGAGAGTGTTTAGCTGGCTAACATTGTGTGTTTGTAAAACTGTTCCCGGCAACTCTTGATGTTCTGAACGATTGATCCCACGGGAAGATTAGAGGAAAAATATTCCACCACAATGTAACCCACAAAGAACAGGAAATTCTGTGGAAAGCACAGATGATTTCAGTGTAGAATCTATAAAATGACTCACTGACTGTGACAGATAAAGCTAAATAACAGCACACTGCATTGCTCAGAATCTGTAGAGAAGAATTTGTGCTAAAAAATGATAAGGAAAAATGTGCACAGGCTAGAACATTCAAAGAGTGGTAGTTTGTGCTGAGATAGCATTGTGTACAGATAAAAACAAAATATTGTGAATGCAGGAAATCTAAAATAAAAGTAGAAAATGCTGGAGAAAGTCAGGGGGTCAGGCAGCATTTGTGGAAAGAGAAACAGAGTTAATGTTTCTGGGCAGAATGGTGGCTCACTCCTCCAGGGACCTGGGTTCAATTCCACCCTAGGGCGACTGTCTGTCTGGAGTTTGCACATTCGCCCCGTTTCTGCGTGGATGTCTTCTGGGTGCTCCGGTTTCCTCCCACAGTCCAAAGGTGCGCAGATTAGATGGATTGGCCATGCTAGATTGCCCATAATGTCCAGGGATGTGCAGGCTAGGTGGATTAGAAATGGGAAATGCAGGATGACTGGGATGGGGAGGGGAGCAGGTGGCTAGGTCTGAGTAGGATGCTCTTTGTAGGGTTGGTATGGACTTGACCTGAATAGCCTGCTTCCACACTGTACGGTTTGGAGTTCCCTGCAGTTGTGTCTTATTTATGCCTTGTTGACTTTGCTCCCAGTGGTACAGAACCATTTTCTTCTTTCTCACTTTAATTTATACCCATTTTACATCTCTGTTGCTCCTTCACCACTAGTATGCCTTTTGCTCTGGGCATCTTCACAATTTGTTGCATTCCCTCTATGAATAGCTTAAAAACCACCATGCTCCAACCCCTTTTGAAGAAGTGCATATTGGACTTGAAACATTAACTGTTTCTGTCGGCACCAATCCTGCCAAACCCGCTGAGTTTCTCCAACACTTTGTGTTTTAGTATTCTGTAAAGGCGGATTGAAAAGAACGGTACTGAGAGAATTTAAGAAGTTAAAGAAGAATCACTTCAAGAGTACTAAACTCTGAATATTAGCTGCTGCACAGTAAGGTTAAAGTCCACTCTTTGAGTGAGTGGGTGAATAAATAGGTGAGGACAGTGACAGGATTGAGTCAGAGGGTTGGAGGCTATTGGTCAAATATTTGGAATGAATGTTTGAAAGGTGGATGATTAGTTTGAAATTTTAGAGTCACCAAGGTGTTTTAAGTTAACATACGGACAAAGCAAAAAACTACATCTTCAGAAAGGGATTTAAGCTTAAAGAAAGGGAATGGAATGTTTTGGGAAAGGGCAGATTTAAATGCTACATGAGCATAGTCAAGAGTGCAGAGTAGAGTTCTCAGTGAAAGTGAGCAGATTGGGTCAGAGAGAGACAGAGAGAGTACAAGTATTGAAGTATCAGTGAGTAAGGTGCAGTCAGTCAAAGGTAAAGGCGCTTTATTTGAATGTGTGAAAAACAGAGATCGGGTGGATCATTCTTGTGAGAGGTAGAACATAGAACATAGAACATAGAAGAATACAGCGCAGTACAGGCCCTTTGGCCCTCGATGTTGCGCCGATCCAAGCCCACCTAACCTATACTAACCCACTATCCTCCATATACCTATCCAATGCCCGCTTAAATGCCCATAAAGAGGGAGAGTCCACCACTGCTACTGGCAGGGCATTCCATGAACTTACGACTCGCTGAGTGAAGAACCTACCCCTAACTTCAGTCCTATATCTACCCCCCCTTATACATAATTATCAAGGACACTCAACAGTTGCCCCTTGAACGAGTTCCACATATCATTTACACTCTTGCCTTGGAGTCTACTTTTCCAAGCCACACATCCTAAGTCATGCTTCACCGCATCATAATTTCCCTGACCCCAGCTATAACTCTTGCCTTGTAGTACACACTTATCCCTCTCCATCATGAGAGTAAAAATCACCGAATTATGGTCACTATCCCCAAAGTGCTCACCTACCTCTAATTCTAACACCTGGCCTGGTTCGTTACCCAGAACCAAATCCAGTATGGCCTCACCTCTTGTTGGCCTGTCTACATATTGTGTCAGGAAACTCTCCTGGACACATTGAACAAACACTGACCCATCTAACGAATTTGAGCTATAGCTTTCCCAATCAATATCAGGAAAGTTAAAGTCTCCCATAACAACCACCCTATTATTGTCACTCATCTCCTGAATCACCTTCCCTATCCTTTCTTCAATGATTCTAGGACTATTAGGAGGCCTGTAAAAGACTGATTATAGGAAAAACAGAGTGGTGGGAGAGAAAGGAAAAAAAGGGAAGAACGGAGACAAGATGATGGGGACAGCTAACATATTATTGCACCTCTTGTGGCGAAGCAGTTGTATTCCTACCACAGGTAAAGGAGAAAGGTATGAATTAGGGCTTAAAAATCAAAAGGCATGTCTCAGATAATAAATGAAAACTTTGTCTTTCCCAGGGAAGAAAATGATGCTGCCAAAAATATTGCGATGGAGGAGGCAGTTGAAAAATCGGATGAGCCAAAATTTGCTAAAAATAAGGAATCTACTTTCAGTTGGTAAGGCACCTGGACCAGATCAGATACATTGAGGGATGTAGGGGCAGAAATTGTGGAGGAACTGGATATAATATTCTAATCACCCTTAAATACAAGGTGCTGCCACAGGTGAAGTGCAAATGGTACACCCTATTCAAAAAGGATCCAAGAATAAACTGAGCAACGCCAGGCTCGTCAATAATCTGGGCCAAGATTGTAAACCACCTGGAAAAGTGGGAGTTGATGAAGGAAAGTTAGCATGGACTTGTTAAAAGCTTGATTTTGTTTTTCATGGGGTAACAGAGAGGATTGATGACGATCCTGAAATAGCATCCTCCAAAGCCATAATCACTTCCATCTTGAAGGCCAAGGGCAGAAGATTAGATTAGATTAGATTAGGATACATTGAAAAGCTACCAACTGTAAGTTCCCCTCCAAGCCACTCACCATCCAGACATGGAAGCATATTGCTGCTCCTTTGGTGTCTCTGGAACAAAATCCTGAAGTTCCTCCCCTATGACGTTGTGCATCTATTTACTCTGCATGGACTGGCAGCGTTACAAGAAGGCAGCTCAACACTACCTTCCCAAGGGCAACAAGGAGCAAGGAGTAAATGCTGGGCCAGTCATCCCAAATGTGAATAAAAGAAATGCAATTGAAGTGGTGCACATAGAACTCCAGAAGGCACTTGGCAAAGTGTCACGCAACAGGCTGGTCAGCGTAGTTGAAGTCAGTGGAGAAAATGAGACAGTAGTAGTAGGGAAATGAGGTTGTCTGAGTGACAAGAAAGAGAGACAGTGGTGAATGGTTGTTTTTTTGGACTGGTGGAAGGTGCATGGTGTCCATAAGAATAACTGCTTTGATTGGTAATGTAAATGGCCTGGACTTGGGTGTACAGGACATAATGTTCAAATTTCCAGATGGTACAGAACTTGGATGGTGCAGAATTGGGACAGTACAATGGCTTAGTGGTTAGCACTGCTGCCTCACAGCTCCTGGGACCTGTGTTCGATTCCAGCCTTGAGTGACTGTCTGGAGTTGCACATTCTCCCTGTGTCTGCATGAGTATCCTTCGGGTGCTCCGGTTTCCTCCCACAGTCCAAAGATGTGCAGGCAAAAGGGTGTACTGCAGATGCTGGAGATTAGAGTTAAGATTAGAGAATGATGGGAAAGCAGAGCAGGTCAGGCAGCATCTGAGGAGCAGGAAAATCAATGTTTCGGGCAAAAGCCCTTCATCAGGAATGGGGCTGGGGGCCTCGGGGGTGGAGAGAATGTAGCTGAGCGTGCAATAGGTGGATGGAGGTGGGAGTAAAGGTGATAGGTTGGAGAGGAGGGTGGAGTGGATAGGTGGGAAGGAAGATTGACAGGTGGGACAGGTCACGAGGACAGTTCTGGGCTGGAAGATTGGAACTGGGGTAAGATGGGAGGAGCGGAAATGAGGAAACTGGTGAAGTCCACATTGATGCCCTGGGGTTTGAAGGGTTCCGAGGCGGAAGATGAGGCGTTCTTCCTCCAGACGTCGGGTGGTAAGGGAGTGGCAATATAGGAGGCCCAGGACCTGCATGTCCTCAGCAGAGTGGGAGGGGGAGTTGAAATATTCGGCGATGGGGCAGTGGGGTTGATTGGTGCAGGTGTCCCAGAGATGTTCCCTAAAGCACTCCGCGAGTAGGCATCCAGTCTCCCCAATGTAGAGGAAACCGCATCAGGAGCAACAGATACAGTGAATGGCATGTGTAGAAGTGCAAGTGAAGCTTTAATAGAAGTGGAAGGCTCTTTTGGGGCCTTGGATGGAGGTGAGGGAGGAGGTGTGAGCGCAGGTTTTGCAATTCCTGCGGTGGCAGGGGAAGGTGCCAGGAGGGGAGGGTGGGTTATTGGGGGGTGTGGACCTGGCCAGGTAGTTGAGGAGGGAATGGTCTTTACAGAAAGCGGATGGGGTGGGGTGGGCAGCATGGTGGCTCAGTGGGCAGCATGGTGGCTCAGTGGTTAGCACTGCTGCCTCACAGCACCAGGGTCCAAGGTTCGATTCCAGCCTTGGGTGAATGTCTGTGTGGAGTTTGCACATTCTCCCCGTGTCTGCATGGGTTTCCTCTGGGTGCTCCGGTTTCCTCCCACAGCCCAAAGATGTGCAGGTCAGGTGAATTGGCCATGCTAAATTGCCCACCAGTGTTAGTGTTAGGAGGGAGTTAGTTCTGGGTGGGTTGCTCTTTGGAGGGTCGGTGTGGACTGGTTGGGCCGAAGGGCCTGATTCCACACTGTAAGGAATCTAATCTAAAAAAATCTCTGGTGGTGGGGTGCACTTGTAGGTGGCAGAAATGTTGGTGGATGATGCGATGTATACGGAGGTTGGTAGGATGGAAGGTGAGAACCAGGAAGGTTCTGTCCTTGTTGCAGTTGGAGGGGTGGGGTTCGAGGGTGGATGAAATGCGTTGGAGGGCATCTTCAACCATATGGGAGGAGAAATTGCAGTCTTTAAAGAAGAAGGCCATCTGGTGTGTTCTGTGCAGTTAGATGGATTGGCCATGCTACATGCCCATAGTGTCCAGGGGTTACAGGGATAAGGTAGGGGTGTGAGTTTGGGTGGGATGCTTTTCGGAGGGTCGGTGAGAACTTGATGGCCTGCTACCACACTGTAGGAATTCTATGGATATGAACTGTGAGAGGAATTGTGAGGACAGAGACAGTGGTGGAATGAGCACATTAAGAAGAGACAATGTAAAATAAAGGGCACAATTCTAAAGTGGTTGCAGGAACAGAAGAATCTGGAGGTATAAGCACAGACTAAGGTGGAAGGGCAAGTTGAGAAAATGGTTAATCAGTTGTACCGGATCCTGGGCTTTATAAAGAGAAGCATAGATACAAAACCAAAGTAGAATGGACCTTTGTAAAATAGTGGTTTGATGTCATTTGAAGCTGTGTTTAGATCCAGATACCATACTTTAGGAAGAGGGATAGTCATAGAGTTATAAGGGACTACAACACAGAAAAATACTTTCACCTTATTCGTTAAAAACAGCCTCCTAACTACTCTAATCCCTTTCTCCAGCACTTGACCCATAGCCTTGTATACCTTGGCATTGTAAGTGTACACTTAAATGGGTTTCTGCCTCTACCGTGCTTACAGGGAATGAGTACCAGATTCTTAAAGGTTTTCCTGACATCTTCTCTAGTTCCTTCCCCTTAACTTCAAACCTATGCTGCCAATAATTGATTCACTTGTCTGTCCTGATAATGCTCCTTATAGGAGAAAGTGAGGTCTGCAGATGCTGGAGATCAGAGCTGAAAATGTGTTGCTGGAAAAGCGCAGCAGGTCAGGCAGCATCCAGGGAACAGGAGAATCAACGTTTCGGGCATAAGCCCTTTCCTGAAGAAGGGCTTATGCCCGAAATGTCGATTCTCCTGTTCCCTGGATGCTGCCTGACCTGCTGCGCTTTTCCAGCAACACATTTTCAGCTCAATGCTCCTTATAACCTTACATATTTTTCAGATTCCTGGGACATTGGGGGCAGTTCTGTGGGAGGTGGGACCAGGACAATCTGGCAGGAGGGAGCCATTGAGTAATACAGCATTGGTGCAGCATGGTGGCTCAGTGGTTAGCACTGCTGCCTCATAGCGCCAGGGACCCAGGTTTGATTCTAGCCGAGGGCAACATTCTGTGTGGAGTTTGCACATTTTCCCCGTGGCTGTGTGGGTTTCCTCCAGGTGCTCCAATTTCCTCCCACAGTCCAAAGATGTGCAGGTTAGGTGCAGTGGCCATGCTAAATTGTCCATAGTGTTCTGGGATGCATAGGTTAGGTGCATTAGTTATGAGAAATATAAGGTTATAGGATAGGGGAATAGGTCTGGGTGGGATACTCTTCGGAAGGTCGAAGTGGACTTGTTGGGCTTAATGGCCTGTTTCCACATTGTAGGGATCCTGTGGGCGAACAGACCCTTTGGCCCAAACTGGTACATGCTGACCATGGCACCCACACAACTTGGTCCAATTTCCCGCTTTTGGTCCATATCCCTCCAAACTTTTCTCATCCTTGTACCAATCCAAATGTTTTTTAAATATTGCTATTGTACCTGCCTCAACCATTTTCTCTGGCAACCCATTCCATATATGCATCACTCTCGGCGTGAAGAGGTTGTCCCTCAGGTCCTTCTTAAACCATTCCCTCTCACCTTAAACCTGTGCCCTCTAGTTTTCAATTCCCCATCCCCGGGAAAAAAGACTGTCTGCATTCAACCTATTGTTATAAGGTTGAAGGTGTATGCAATACCTTGAAGAGAGCGCAAATGCTGTTTTGCACTGAGAGCTTACAAGCACCTGTCATATGATGAACTAGCAGTCTCTGAGCGTACTGGAAGATTGAAACTATGTAACATTTGGCCGTGAAATAGATACCTGAGAGTTAGTTGCTGTTTTGACAACAATTCAAATTTAACCAATCAGTTTAAACTATGCCCCAGGATTCTAAAACTTAATCAAGCTTTAAGTTATTGTTTTTGCCAACATTGAACCAATGAGATGATCCAATGTTCGGGATATAAAAAAAGACAGGCAGTTTGAAAGTCAGACAGAGTAACTACCATAGAGAGAGAGAGAGAGAGAGAGAGACCCAAAAGATTGAAACACTCTTTATCAAAGGTACCTTTACATATGAAACATATTCGCAGTAAAAGAAAGACGGCGACCCAGGGAGATCTTCAGCCAAAAGAAGACAGACACCGATGATGACAGCCGCTGTATGGTTTTGAAATTAACTTGATGTAATTTTAATAAGTGTTTTATTGGAACAGTATATTGTTATAGAGTTGGAGGCAGATAATAAGCAGTTAAGAGAAAGGGGGCTGTTATTTAATGTTCACTCTTAGAGCTTGATATTATTTCTTTAAATAGTGGAATTTGGGAGTTCGCTGACACTCATATTTTAACAGACTATGAGGCGAGGTGAGCTATTCTGGGTGTTTGGTTTGATTAACAGAAGGGTCGTTGCTGTCTATACCCCTTATGATTTTATACACCTCAATAAAATCATCCCTCATTCTCCTACGTTCCAAGGAATAAAGTCCTATCTTGTTCAATCTCTCCCTACAACTCAGGCCTATTAGTCCTGGCAACATCTTCATAAATCTTTGTACTTTTTCCATCTTAACTATGTTTTCTTATAACAGAGTGACCAAAACTGTACACAATATTCCAAGTGCAGCCTCACTAGCGACTTTTACAGCTAACATAATGTCCCAATTCCTATACTCAGTGCCTCAACTAATGAAGGCCAGCATGCTTAAGGCAGCGGTGGAACCTAAGCAGAGTGAGGAGCGAAAGAGAAACAAGGATGTCAATAAAAGAAAGAACAGTAAAGTACAAAAACGGTAGATGGGGAAATCAAGAGAGAGAGGCAAATAAGGCCACAGTATGAAGAAAAGTTAGAATGATTAAAAATAGAAAAGAGGAAAGCCTAAATGCTTTGATCTGAAATAAGACAGATGAACTGACAACGCAGAGCAAAGTAAGTGAATATGATCTCATAGCCACAATGGAGATATAGTACAAGGAGGTCAGAACTGGAAACTTAAAATTCAGGAATGTTTGATCTTTTGGAAAGACAGGAGAGAAGGAAAGCAGAAGTTAACACTGTTAGTAAGAGATGAAATGAGGACAACATGAGAGATAATCTAGGCTTGGATGATACAGCGTCCATTTGGGTGGGAGGTAAGTAACAGCAAGGGAAAGAAGACATTGGTAAAAACCCCCCAAACAACATCCATCTGTGGGCAAGAGCTTAAATCAACACGTAATGAGAGCATGTATAAAGAATTTATTAATAATTATTGGGTTAATCAAATTAGGAAGAGTAGCTACAATAATGAATTCATAAAATGCATTAGGAGAGCTTCCAAAAGCAATGTGCCATGGAGCCAACCAGATAGTAGGCTAACCTGAAGGTCTTTTCCCTGGGGCGGGAGAGTCCAGAACTAGAGGGCATAGATTTAGGGTGAGGGGGGAAAGATATAACAGGCACCTAAGGGGCAACTTTTTCACGCAGAGGGAGGTGCGTGTATGGAATTAGCAGCCAGAGGCAGTGGTGGAGACTGGTACATTTGCAGCATTTAAAAAGGTACCTGGGTGGGTTTAGAGGGATATGGAGCAAATGCTGGCAAATGGGACTAGATTAGTTTAGGATATCTGGTCAGCAAAGACGAGCTGGACTAAAGGGTCTGTTTCTGTGCTGTACATCTCGATGATTCTATGACTACTGAATCGCTTTCCCAAATTTCTTTCTGTCCAGGTGTTTTCTTTCCCCCATCTACTGTGTGTGTGTGCAAGATGGGGTATTTAAAAGGGGATTGGAGTTCTAATTAGTCGAGATATATACCAACAGTTGATAATTAAAGTCTAATTACACATTATAACTAATCATTCTTGTTATGTACAGAAACGTGGTCTTGACTTTTTATCAGCTCTTAAACAAAGGAGACTACAATAGGATGAAGGGGGATCTGGCTAAAGTAAACTGGACGCAAAGACTTTATGGTGGGACAATTGATGAACAGTGGAGGACTTTCAAAGCAATTTTTCAAAGTGCTCAGCAAAGGTATATACAGGTGAAAAGGAAGGACTATAGGAAAAGGGGTAATCTGCTAATGGGTGTCTCAGGAAATAAGAGAGGTTATCAAATTGAAAGAGAAGACATATAAAGTAGCCAAGATCAGCAGGAAACTAGAAGATTGGGAAAGCTTTATTAAAGATCAGTAGAAAGCCATGAACAAAGTTATAAGGAAAAGTAAGTTAGATTATGAGAATAAACCAGCTCAGAATATAAAGACATCAATATATAAAGCAATAATGACAAAAGTAAACATTGGTCCTTTAGAGGATGAGAAGGGGGATTTAGTAATGGGATCTGAGGAAATGGCCGAGGCATTGAACAGGTATTTTGTGTTGGTCTTCACAGTGGAGGACATGTATAACGTGCCAGTGATTGACAAAGAGACAAAGGGAGGTGAGGACCTGGAAACAATCATTATTACAGAAGAGCTAGTGTTGGGCAAACTAATAGAGCTAAAGGTAAACAAATCTCCTGACTGAGATGAAATGCATCCCAGGGTACTAAAGGAGGTGGTGGGAGAAATAGCAAATGCACTTGTGGTAATTTTCCAAACTTCACTGGACTCTGGGGCAGTCCCAGCTGATTGGAAAACAGCAAATGTGATGCCACTGTTTAAAAACGGTGGTAGACAAACGCTGGGAATTATAGACTGGTTAGCTTAACTTCTGTAGTGGGGAAAATGTTTGAGGAAGAAATAGCAAGGCATCGAGATAGAAATTGTCCTGTTGGGCAGATGCAGCATGGGTTCATGAAGGGCAGGTCATGCTTAACTAATAGAACATAAAGCATTTCAGCGTAGTGCAGGCCCTTTGGCTCTCAATGTTGCGCCGACCTGTGAAACCCCAATCTGAAATCCATCTAACCTACACTATTCCATTTTCATCCATATGTTCATCCAATGCCCATTTAAGTGCCCTTAAAGTTGGCGAGTCTACTATTGTTGCAAGCAGGCTGTTCCATGCCTCTACTACTCTCTGAGTAAACAACCTACCTCTCTGTCCTTTATATGCCACCCCTCAATTTAAAACTATGTTCCTCATGCTAGCCATCCCCATCCAAGGAAAAAGGCACTCACTATACCACCCTCTGATTATCTTATATGTCACCTCTCAACCTTCTTCTCTCTAACGAAAACAGCCTCAACGTAAGACCTTCCCTTCATACCAGGCAACATCCTAGTAAATCTCTTCTAAACTGTTTCCAAAGCGTCCACATCATTCTTATAATGCAGTGACCAGAACTGTACGCAATACTCCAAGTGCAGCTGCACCAGTGTTTTGTACAGTTGCAGTATGGCTCCAAACCTCAATCCCCCTACCAATAAACACCAACACACCATACGCCTTCTTAACAGCCTATCAACCTGGGTGGCAACTTCCAGGGATCTCTGTACTTGGACACAGAGATCTCTCTGTTCATTTACACTACCAAGAATCTTACCATTAGCCCTTCCAAAGTGAATCACCTCACAGTTTCCCCCATTAAACTCCATTTGCCACTTCTCAGCCCAGCTCTGCATCTTAGCTATTCCCATCTGTAACCTACAACATCCTTCGGCACTATGCACAACTCTACTGACCTTAGTGTCATCCACAAATTT
>NC_057734.1:50694869-50705271 GCF_004010195.1 Chiloscyllium plagiosum
CTGGTTTATTGTGTAGCTAGAGTGAGGTACTTCAATTAATATAAGTGGACATGCTGGTAAGCTAACAGAAACATGAAAAAAAAAGATATAAAAATCCATGGACCCATAGGTTCGGGGGCATTCAGGAATCTGCTTTCTCAGTGTCACGGTTTTTTGTTTGCAAATAAATGACCTACTTCTTCAAGAACGCTCTGCGTCTCCTGGTGATTCTCTACATTTTCTCCATGACAAATTTGGTGCTGCGAGCAGGGTTGTACAGAGACCCACCTGGACAAAGGGCGGCAGTAACAGGGCACTTCTCGGTCCACCGGGGGCATTCCTGAGACGGACAGAATCAGGGTACCCAACAAAAAAAAGGTTAGCATTTTTGCTGTGAATTCAGACTATATTCTGCTGGCTTGGAGTAGTCCTTGGAGACTTGGAGGTGCGGGATCCTGCCGGAGGGTCTCTCTGATCCAATATCCAAAGGCGAGGGGTAAGTTGCACCTGAAGGAGACGTGGAGAATTGGTCAAGAAAACTACGCAGTGGGGTAAGGGGTGAGTAAGAATAGAATGTAGCAATAGTCTGAGTAAAATTCCATGTGGTGAATATAAGACCCGATAGATAGATACGGCAGAATAAATAAGGGGAAATTGTTTTACAGAAAGCGCTGATTGACCTGTTTAGAAAGCCGGCAGATTGGTAGTGGATGGTTAAAAGTAAAATAGCAGAGAATAGTCATAGTGTTAAAGTATTACTAGACTGTTGAATGTTTTAGACAAAGCCTGTAGGATAATTAGACTTTCGGAAATGAACAAAGGGTCTGTTTAAGTAAGGTTCTGGCTGAGAGAGAGAGATTGATTATCATTGTGTGGTGGTCAAATGTTTGTGTTTTGTTTCCCTGGAGCTCGATCCAGGGGTAGTTTGATTTTATTTTGCACTGTAAGAATTTAAGATTTCTTTTGAGAGAGAAATTTTTCAAGAAACCGTTAGTGATTGGTGCATTTTGAAGCTGCAGTGTTAGATTGGTTTAGGCTGAATGAATGAGAATAGCTTGTTTGTATTAACTAGCTGCAATTGAGGACGTTTAGGAATTGGTAGATTGGTAAGAGGCAATTGCAAGTTATAAAGTTAGGGATTGCTTATACTGTTGACAAAGCCCTACCAGACTTGAATGGTATGAGGAAGTGATTTATGAGAGCAAAAATAATACATTAGCTGAACTGGAATATATGTTAGGATGGATAAAGGGACTGCAGTTGAGATACTGAGTAAGAAATTTCCAGTGGCAAGAAATGATATTGTAAAAATTTCTGAGAAATGGGAAACAAGAACTCAGGATTTATTGACGAAATGGCCATATATGCAATGAGATGGAAGGATTATTAAGAACTATAAGCCGAAAGATAAATCTGAAAATAGAAACCAAAAGAGAGATCAGGAGATGGAAGTATTAAAACTTTTCAGGGAAGAGGGTGAGGAACTGAAGATAGCTTGTCAGGCACCTGTGGTGACTAGGAAAGCTACAAAAGAACAAGCTGAGCAGTTACGGGAAACAGAAAAGCAGGAATCAGCCTCCCCTCTATACCCAGATGTGGAGGAGTTGAATAGACCTCTTCCCTACTCGAATCAAGAGGCATTGAAGCAGTGTCCAGTAATAAAGGGAACAGTAGAAATAGAGGGACACTTAGAATGGGATGGAAGTGCGGAAGACAAAAATGAACTGAGGGAAAGAAGAGAAAGAGAGAAAAGGGACAGGCAAGAGCAAATAGAAACTATACAACGAGAGCAAGAAAAGCTGAAACATGAGATTAGTGTGCTGCGTGGGCTAAGGGAATAAAAAGCAATTGAGGAATACTCATTGCGATACAAAAGAAGGGCTGAAGAGAAAAGCAGTGAAGGTGACGCAGAGCAAGCAGAAAGGGATGATGAGAGACCAGGAAAGAAAATGGCCCCAATACCTAAAGAATGGGAGGAATTAGAAATTGCATCGGACTCAGAGCCCGAGGGGGAATTATTGAGAAGTAGTGTCAGTAAAGGGAAAAAGGGCTAACAGGGAAGGATGCTACCGCTCCTTATAAAAGAGGGAAGAAACCCACAATACATTCCTTGGGGAACTCAGGATCTGGAAGGGCTGAAGAATGCACTCCCAGTTTACATGAGGAAGTGGGAAAGTGGATCAGGGCTTTTGAAGATGAAACCACAGGGCGATTCTGGCTATAGGAGACTTGAAGGCACTGCTGGTGAGGTTGGTAGGGCTCCTGAGGTTAAAGGGAATAATGGTTCGAGCCTGTTTGAAAAATGCGGCAGACAATCCAATGATTGATGGGGTCGGGTTTGATCGAGTGAGACTGAATGTACGGCAGGCCTTAAGAGACTGTTATCCACCCAAAATGGACCCCCAGGCTCTGAGAGGGGATCCACTGGGAGAAGGTGAAAACCTGGCTGCCAACTTGGAGAAACAGTTTAAAAAGTGGATGCTGGAAACAGAGATAGACATAGACACTAATCAGTTGCTGACCACAATGTTCTGAAATTCCATTATTGAGGCAATGCCCTCCCAAGTCAGGTCAAGATTGGAGGAAGTGGTGGGTCTGAAATCATCAATGAGCCATTTAGAGAATTTAGAGATCATGTAGCTCATGCAGTTGAAAGGTTCCGAAAAGACAAAGAGAAACTGTCTGAACAGCAGGAGGAGGTGCAAAGGAAGCTGGCGCAAATGCAGCTCGAAGAGCTTAAAAAGAAAGAAAAGGAGAAGGCTAAAAAGGTGTTGCCAGTAAGAACCGACACAGTAATCAACACTGGCGTGGACCAAGTGCCCGCGCAAGGGGGTCCTATCAGGTAGCCAGACAGGGGCCAGAAAGTCCCATGCCAGCAATGGAGGATTTTAGAGAAGCTTTCCCGCGGGTGATGTATCTGGGCAGGGCAGATTTAAACAACAGCCGAAACAGAACCAGGGTCCCCAAGGACTGGGATGTAGGAATGGGGGATTAAGGTACATAATAAATAATCAGGCTCAAGGGGGATCAGAAATGATGTGCTGGGGATGCCATCAACCAGGCCATTTTAGGAGGAATTGCCTTTATTGAACCAGGCCCTCTCTGCCCTACAGCGGGCCTAGACGGCGGGAATCCCCAGTGACCACTTCCCGACACCTACACTGTATGCGATGTGTTAGGGATGCCCTGTGAACCTGGGTGGGAAGGCCCTGTGAACCTGGGTGGGAAGCTAATGTATTATTTTTGCTTTCATAAATCTCTTCCTCATACCATTCAAGTCTGGTAGGGCTTTGTCAACAGTATAAGCAATCCCTAACTTTATAACTTGCAATTGCCCCTTACCAATCTACCAATTCCTAGCATGGAAGGCTGATCAAGAACCAGTATTACAAGTTAATATAGAAGGGTGGCAGACACCGGTGATGATAGACATATACACTTGTGTACAGCCGCGGTATGCCTCTCACCTTCCCATGTCAAGTAAATTTGTTAAAACTGTAGGGTCCTCAGGGAAATCACTGTTAACTCAATTTACAGCTCCGGTAAGATTAGCAATGGAAGGTAGGGAGATATTTCTGTCAATATTAGTGTCTAAAGAGATGTCAATTAACTTGTTAGGTAGGGATGCTTTATTACAGTTAGAGGTAAGATTGGACTGTACACAGCAGGGATTGGTCGTAGAAAAGGCCAATACAAAATTAGTGATGCAAGAAATTAAAAATGTTAATGTTTATTGGATAGGGGATATAGCAAGTGATAATCAAGACATTTGGGGGATGTGGGAAGCAGAAGTGTTGACGATGTTGACTAAAACAAGACCACCTAAGTCTGAGCTGCACTGTACAGTGATATTTGATGAGTCTCAGGATGAGGTGTTAGAGAGGTAGTGGCAGAAGGAAGTCACTGCTCCACAACATTTGAGAAGGGGAACGATAGTATTAGGGGAGCAGGGAGTGATCCTGCAAATAGAGAGAAATGTGTTCCTGGAAAAGTGGTATAGTGTATCAGGCACCACACCACATGTAACTTTACTGGTAAATATGGGATATCAATCTATGGCCAGGCATGTAGAAACAGTTAGGGAATGACATATGCTCACGACAGGGGTTTGGGAATCCAGGGATAGCAGCTATATTAAAATCCTCGCCTGCTGCAACTTGACAGGGAATCCAAAGGAAGTCAGGGTAACACCCCAGCAAAGCATGCCACTGACAGTGGAGGAAGATGATCAATATAGTAATGAGCAATTGGATGCATTACCACCACTTTGGGGTCACAGCATGATGCAGATGTGGGGAGAGTGAAATCAGCTAGCCCAGTGGAAATAAGGTTGAAACCAGGAGCTGGGACAGTCGTGACATTTCTGACGAATGAAGTTATCCCAAGGTTTGGTTTTTCGTCGGAAATTAGATCAGACAATGGGTCTGCCTTCATTCAGGAAGTAAGTAAGTTGGTGTTGCAGTGTTTGAGAATCAAGCAGAGGTTTGGGTGCATATATCATTCCCAGTCACAGGGTATGGTGAAAAGAATTAATGGGATATTGAAAGCCAAATTAAACAAGATCTGCACAAGCACCGACCTTAATTGGGTTGATGTGCTGCTGCTGGCATTAATGAGTTATCGCATGCAGACTAATCACATGACCAATCTTACACCGCATGAGATGCTCACAGGTAGACCTATGCCAGTGGAGAGGCCCATACGAAGGGCCGAGCTTGGAGCGGTTAAGCTTAGAACTTAAACAATATATGCAGCAGCTAACTATGATACATGAGACTATCCACCCACAGGAAACACAAAGGGAACTGACACCTGTCAACGAGGAAGGACCTATTAAACCCGGGGATTGGGTGTACGTACGGGTTTTTCAAAGACACTGGAATGAGCAGAGGAGAGAGGGACCTTTCGTAGTGACTAAGGCATCATCTACCACCATCCAAGTGGAAGGACGACACATATGGTACCATCTTAATCACTGTACTAAAGCTCTCTCACCAGCACAAACTAACTCTAACACTGAGGTAACTGGAGCTGAGGCTGAGGAACTCGGACATGAGCAGGCCACACAGGAGGCTAGTACCCCTCAGCAAGGTTCCGCACAAGGTACAGTGAAGTTCTTGGGGATACTGATCATTCCAGAAATGATTGTGATGGAGATGGGGAGCATAGTTCTCCTGGGAGTGGGGATGGGAAAGACATGGAGAATGCCCCGATACCCCTCTCTCTGATGCCAACTCTATATATTCAGACTTGGAGAACATTAACTTGGCAGACTGGACTGGTAATGCCAGGTCACTCAGGCTGGGAGGCAAAGACATATTAGAAGTGCAGACCTTGCTGCCCTAACATTGGTTCGCGCCCATGACAATCATTGGTATCAATGGGCAAACTACACGGCTGTAATGATGGCTAGACAGGACTGTTTCTTGTGTACTAAGGCAACCCCCTCATACTCTGTTGTCCTTATGCCTTATAACACGATCACCTGTACTCAATGGCGTTTGCAGCACTCTAGCTGACCTGTTAACCTGGATGAGTCATCAACTTACATGCAATCCCATTGCCCTTTTTGGTGCCTCCTACTTCAGGCCTCTATGTTCTATCAGCAGGATGATGTGGGCAGGCAGCAACTCCAATGGTGGTGTGGCTATAGTACCCCGTGGTCCACCAGTAAGACTAATTACACATTCCCCGTGGCTGCTTTCAGGATACGGGAAGGGTTGAGTTTTGAATGCTTTAAGCGAAATGGCTCCACACCAGTCGGCTATTTTAAGGGTCTTTGCGGGAATACGTTTGAACTCGAAGTGGACACCACATTTGGGGCTATTTTAAATTCTCAACGTGTCCCATTGGCAGATACTTGGTGGCTGTGTGGTAAGAAAGGAGTGGCAGCTGTGCCCGTGTAATGCTCCTACACAAGGTAATTACATTGCCACACGTGTAACTTGACGCTACGTCACAGTCAGCTTTGCGCTGATCTAAGCAACGCTATGTCCCTGATCCAACAATTCAGATTGATAGCATAAGACAGTCAAGAGGTATTCCTAATGAGTTTAAGGCCTGCAATGAGATTGCTGCGGGCTGGGAAGCTCTCACCCTAGTGATAGGGCTTAGTAAGAATGCTGAATGGATTATTTACATTTATTACAACCAGCAGAGAATTATCAATTATACTGATGATACCCTCGTGGCCTTGGGAGAACAATTGGATGCTACTCCAAAAAGGTTTGGCAAAACAGACAGGCCTCAGACTGGATACTGGCAGAAAAAGGTGGGGTTTGTGTGATGTTTGGGGAGCATTGCTGTACCTTTATACCTAACAACACTAGCCCTGAGGGATCTTTTACTAAGGTAAAAACAATGACTGCAGATGCTGGAAACCAGATTCTGGATTAGTGGTGCTGGAAGAGCACAGCAGTTCAGGCAGCATCCAAAGAGCAGTGAAATCAACATTTTCGCTGCTCCTTGGATGCTGCCTGAACTGCTGTGCTCTTCCAGCACCACTAATCCAGAATCATTTACTAAAGCAATGGAAAAACTAAAGAATCTAAGACGGGAGTTAAAAGACAATGCGAGGTTTGGTCATCAGACTTTTGCTTGAATAGTAATAGGGACTTGGGGAGCATGGTTTGTCAAGATTGGCCTTATTATAGGTTGGTTTTACTTGTTGTCGCCTTCGTCTTTTGTTGTGCCTTATCTTTTATTAAGTCCTTTTTAGTTTGAGTCACTACACAGCAACTTGTGGCCATTTCAGCTACCCTAGGAAGTACTTACTCCTCTGACAGAACCCCACTGCTCGCCTATTATGATCTGACAACCGCCACATTGCAAGGAATATGTCCATGTGGGGACGTCAATGATATTTCTGAAGAACGCGCGGGTCCTAGATTGTGAGGGATCTTGGGTCTTTTATCCTGCTCTGGTTATTGGAGATCAGGTTTTTGGCCCAAGGGATCACAGGAATGGAGGAAGAACTCTTTAAGTCTCAGACTCCCAAAATTATTTAGTCAGTGTTGGCACCTACATTATTTGTATTGGGCACAGAAGGGGCTGATCTTATTGTCTTCTTTCTCTCGGTGAGACCGGTAGATCTCAAAGGGGGGAGTATGGAAAATAAAGACATGAAAGCATGGGAAGGGTTAAAGCATGAAGACCACTGGCAATTTGTGATCTGTAGAAGGCAAGATGGGATAACAATAGTGGAATGCTCTTACACCAATTAGCAGAGTAAGGTTAAGGCTGAAAGGTCACTATGGTGAGATAACAGTTAGTAGAGCTAATTTTCCTGTTAAGTGGCAAGGAATATGTCCATGTGGGGACGTCAATGATATTTCTGAAGAACGCGCGGGTCCTAGATTGTGAGGGATCTTGGGTCTTTTATCCTGCTCTGGTTATTGGAGATCAGGTTTTTGGCCCAAGGGATCACAGGAATGGAGGAAGAACTCTTTAAGTCTCAGACTCCCAAAATTATTTAGTCAGTGTTGGCACCTACATTATTTGTATTGGGCACAGAAGGGGCTGATCTTATTGTCTTCTTTCTCTCGGTGAGACCGGTAGATCTCAAAGGGGGGAGTATGGAAAATAAAGACATGAAAGCATGGGAAGGGTTAAAGCATGAAGACCACTGGCAATTTGTGATCTGTAGAAGGCAAGATGGGATAACAATAGTGGAATGCTCTTACACCAATTAGCAGAGTAAGGTTAAGGCTGAAAGGTCACTATGGTGAGATAACAGTTAGTAGAGCTAATTTTCCTGTTAAGTGTCATTATGACAGGATTGGGACCATAAATATTTGGGACATAACATTAAAATATCTAATTAATAGAAGAGTCAGCTTGAGACAGGAGACTATTGTAATCGATGGAATAGCTAAATATCTATCAGATTAGTCTGGAATGGAAGATCACTGTAGCAGAGGTGATAATACATATCTAACCGTAACATTAGAATAACATTAAGTAGAATGTTAAAGAGATAATGGGAACTAGCATAACTTGTTTATTGTGTAGCTAGAGTGAGGTACTTTGATTACTTTAGTTGGACATGCTGATAAGCTAACAGAAACATGAAAAAAAAAGATATAAAAATCCACGGACCCGGAGGTTTGGGGGCATTTGAAGATCTGCTTTCTCAGTGTCACGGTTTTTTGTTTGCAAATACAAGACCTACTTCTTGAAGAACTCTCTGCTTCTCCTGGTGATTCTCTACATTTTCTCCACGACAGTGGCTATCCCAAATTGCATTTCATTGATCTCCCCCAAGGTACCATGCGTTTCTTATGTGAAGCACACCATATGAGTACAAGTTGCTTTAAAGCTAGCTTTTTTCTTCCGCTCAACCCAATATGGAATAATAACATTTGTCTGCATGCTTTTTTCTATATGAACACAAGCCTTTTACCTACAAAATTTGTTAGGCTTGAATGAGCATTCCTGATGAAAGGCTTATGCCCGGAACGTCGATTCTCCTGCACCTCGGATGCTGCCTGATCTGCAATGCTTTTCCAGCGCCACACTCTCGACTCTGACTCCCCAGCACCTGCAGTCCTCACTTTTCACCTGATTAATAGGAACATAAGAACTCGGAGCAGGGGTGTGTTGTCTGGCCCTTCGAGCCTGCTCTGCCATTCACTAAGATCATGGCTGATCTTTTCATGGCCTCAGATTCACCTACCCCCACTCTCATCAAAGCCTTTAATTCCTTTATTGTTCAAAAATATCTATCTTAGCTTTAAGAAGGTTTACTAAAATAGCGTCAACTACTTCACTGAGCAAGGAATTCCATAGATTTACAACCCTCTGGGTGAAAATGTTCCTTCTCAATTCAGTCCGAAATCTGCTTCTCCTAATTTTGAAGCTATGCCCTATCGTCCTAGTTTCACCCGCCAGTGGAAACATCCTCTCTACTTCAATCTTATCTATTCCCCTCATAATTTTACATGTTTCTCTAAGATCCCTCCTCATTCTTCTGAATCCCAATGAACATAATCCCAGTCTACTCGGTATCTCCTCATAAGCCAATCCCTCATCTCTGGAATCAACCCAGTGAACCTCCTCTACACCCCCTCCAGTGCCAGTACATCCTTTCTCAAATAAGGAGACCAAAACTGCACACAGTACCGGTATCTCCCATAAGCCAATCCCTCATCTCTGGAATCAACCCAGTGAACCTCCTCTACACCCCCTCCAGTGCCAGTACATCCTTTCTCAAATAAGGAGACCAAAACTGCACACAATACTCCAGGTGTGGCCACACCAGCACACTGTAAAGCTGCAACATAACCTCCCTGCTTTTAAACTCAATCGCTTTAACAATGAAGGTCAAAATTCCATTTGCCCTCCTAATTACTTGTTGTACCTGCAGACCAACCTTCTGCGATTCATACACAAGGACACCCAGATCCCTCTTCATAACAGCATGCTGCAACTTTTTACCATTTAAGTAATAATCCTTTTTACTGTTACTTCTACCAAAATGGATTACTTCACATTTATTAACATTGTATTCCATCTGCCAGACCTTTGCCTACTCACTTAAAGTATCTGCGTTCCTCTGCAAAGTTTCCGTCTTCTGCCACTCGTCTTAGTGTCATCTGCAAACTTTGACACACTACACATAATGCCCAACTCCACATCATCGATATAAATTGTGAATAATTGCAACCCCAATACTGATCCCTGAGGCACTAAATTCTGATTTCCAGCCAGAATAGCACTCATTTATACCCACTCATTGCTTCCCGTTAGTCAACCTATCTTTTATCCATGCTAATACTTTACCCGTAACGCCATCCATCTTTATCTTATGCAGCCACCTACTGTGCGGCATCCTGTCAAAGCCTTTTGGAAACCTAGATACACCACATCCACTACTGCCTCGTTGTCTACCTTGTTCGTAATGTCTACATAGATTTACAAAAGACTTGTTAAGCATGATCTGCCCTTCAGGAACCCATGCTGCGTCTGCACAAAGGGCCGATTTCTATCAAAATGCCTTGCTATTTCTTCCTTGATAATATAGTCAAGGCATCTTTCCCACTACACAGATTAAGCAAACTGGTTTATAATTCCCCAGCTTTTATCTACCTGCTTTTTAAACAATGGCGTCCCATTTGTTGTTTTCAAATCTGCTGGGACTGCCCCAGATTTCAGCAAATTTTAGAAAATTACCACAGGTGCACTTGTTAATTCTCCCACTACCTTATTAGTACCCTGGGATACATTCCATCAGAACCAGGAGATTTATGTACCCCTAGCTCCATTAGCTTGCCCAACACTACCTCCTCTGTAATAATGCTTGTTCACAAGTTCTCACCTACCCTCATCTCTTTGGTAAAAAAAAAACAAGGACTGCGGATACTGGAAACCAGATTCCAGCTTAGAATGGTGCTGGTAAAGCACAGCAGTTCAGACAGCATCGGAG
>NC_057734.1:50715181-50724856 GCF_004010195.1 Chiloscyllium plagiosum
TCGTCGGATGCTGCCTGAATTGCTGTGCTCTTCCAGCACCACTGATCCAGTAATAGGAAGCAAAGACTGGAGATATATGAGTGCTTTTCTGATTGACATTCCGTGGGTAATGGTATGCCTCAGGGATCAGTATTGAGACCACAGTTATTCACAATTTACATTGATGTTTTAGACCCAAAGGATAGACTATATGTAACAGTTGAAGTTCGAAATTAGAGGAAGGCTAATTTTGACGTTATTAAGGAAGAACTTTCAAAAGGTGATTGGGTGCAGATGTTAGCAGGTAAAGGGACGGCTGGAAAATGGGAAGCCTTCAGAACTGAGAGAACTAGAGTCAAGAAATGGCTCGTGTCCAGGTTCATGCAGGAGAACCCCTTGCCAGCTTTGTGTATAAATTCTCCATACCATCAAGCCAGGGAAGCAATCTTCCTTACTGGAAGTATGTTATGAAGTTGGAGAGGGTTCAGAAGAGATTTACCAAGATGTTTCCATGAATGGAGGTTTTGAGCTATAAGAAGAGGCTGTATAGGCTGGGAGTTTTTTTACTGGAGGTTAAGAGATGATGTCATAGAGGTTTATAAAATCATGAGGGCCATAGATAAGATGAATAGCAGGTGTCTTTTCCCGAGGGTGGGGGATTTCAAGGCTAGGGGGCACATTTTTAAGGTGAGAGCAGAAAGATTTGAAAAAGGGCCAATTCTTTTTTACACAGAGAGTAATTCGTGTGTGGAATGAGCTTCCAGAGGAAGTCGTAGATGTGGGCACGGTTACGATGTTTAAAACACATTTGAATAAGTACGTGAATAAGAAACATTTGGAGGGATATGGGCCACGCACAGGCAGGTAGGACTAGCTTAGTTGGGGATTATGGTCGGCATGGACTGGTTGGACCAAAAGCTCTGTTTCTGTGCTGTATGATTCTATGGTAGACAGGCAGGAGGCTGGAAGAATCCAGCAAGCCAGGCAGCATCAGGAGGTGGAGAGGGGAGTGTTGCTGAACAAAGAGACCTTGGAGTTCATAGCTCCTTGAAAGTGGAGTTGCAGGTAGATAGGATAGTGAAGAAGGTATTTGGTATGCTTTCCTTTATTGGACAGAGTATTGAGTATAGGAGTTGGGAGGTTATGTTGCGGCTCTACAAGACATTGATTAGATTCCCTACAGTATGGAAACAGGCCCTTCGGCCCAACAAGTCCATATCGATCCTCCGAAGAGTAACCCACACAGACCCAGTCCCCTACCCTATATTTACCCTTGACTAATGTACCTAACACTATGGGCAATTTAGCATGGCCAATTCACCTGACTTGCACATTTTAGGATTATGGTAGGAAACCGAAGCACCCAGAGGACACCAGTGCAGACACGGGAAGAATGTGCAAACTCTACACAGACAGTTGCCCGAGGCAAAAATCAAACCTTGGTCCCTGGTGCTGTAAGGCAGCTAACCAGTGAGCCACCGTGCCATTGGTTAGGCCACTTTTGGAATATTGTATGTATCTGAAGGATGTTGTGAAACTTGAAAGGGTTCAGAAAACATTGACAAGGATGTTGCCAGGGTTGGAGGTTTTGAGCTATAGGGAGAGGCTGAAGAGGCTGGGGCTGTTTTCCCTGGTGCATCGGAGGCTGGGGGGTGAACTTATAGAGGTTTATAAGATCATGGATAGGATAAATAGATAGGGGCATGGATAGGATAAATAGACAAAGTCTTTTCCCTGGGGTGGGGGGGTCCAGAACTAGAGGGCATAGATTCAGGGTGAGAGGGGAAAAATTGAAGAAGGGGCAACTCCCTCACACAGAGAATGATGTGTATATGGAATGGGCTACGAAAGAATGTGATTGAGGCAAGTACAATAGCAACCTGCAAAAATACATTTGGATGGGTAGAGTTTATAGGGCTATGCACCAAATGTGGGCAATAAGAATTAGCTAAATGGGCACCATGTACAGCATGGACCAGTTTGGGCAGAAAAGCCTGTTTCAATGCTGTATTAGTCTAAGACTCTAAGCTTTTACAACTATCAAAGGTAACTGAACCAGCTGCTTCTCCGAAATTGTAGCCTCAAATATAAGTTCTCTATCTACCCAAAGTCTTTAGATCATAGCATCAATACAGGTCATTTGGCCCATTGAGTCCACATCGATCTTCTGAAGAATGTCCCACCCCTGTAACCCTGCATTCCCATGGCTAACCCACCTAGCCTATACATCCCTCAACACTATGGGCAATTTAGCATGGCCAATCCATCTAACCTGCACATCTTTGGACTGTGGGAGGAAAGCAGAGCACCTGGAAGAAAACCACCCAGACACGGGGAAAATGTGCAAACTCCACACTGACAGTTGCCCGAGGGAGGGATTGAACCCAGTTCCCTGGTGCTGTGAGGCAGCAGTGCTAGCCACTGAGCCACCATGCCATCTTGCGCAAGCTTAAGGGTTGGAGTCTAGGACAAATTTTGTTTAAAATTGGTTCAATGATCTCTGAAACGGCGGGTTGGTATCAACCTCTATTTGAAATAGGTGACCATTTCACCAAATGTTTATTATCGTTGGTTCTAATTGAATGTTGCCAAAAAAGTTTAACTGTTCCAAACAGATGAAAATGAACTTCCAGGGTGTGCTCTATGAGTTCTCTTACTCAATTTAGGTCTAGTGGGATTCTTTTGCTGTCTTGAGCCTGCATACTGGCAGCAACTACGATGGTTGGCCGGCCCAGATCCTGAAGATAACTTTAACCGTTTGGCCAAGGCTTGGCTTTGTTTTGGAGTTTTACTATGGCTGACCTAGAGTCTCTTAGTTCAGGATATGCTTGGGTGAGGCTATGCTATTATCTTCACTCAAATGGTGTCCCCTAAGCTCACGTGGACTGGTGAGGGTGTCGATTTGCATCAGAATACCCTGCAATACCCTTGCTGCATTTTCCAATAATACAGCCAGTTTTAGTGCATGTCTGAAGTCCAGTTGGACTTATGCTAGTATGCGATAAGATTAGGGTTGGGATCAGTATGTGCTCTTTCCACATATTAGTTCTAGTCTTCAACAGTGAGTCATTGAATCCTAGATCATAAAATCTCAATAGTGTGGAAACAGGCCCATCGAGTCCACAACAACCCTCTGAAGAGCATCCCATCCAGACCCACCCTCCTATCCTTTCTCTGTAACCCTGCATTTCCCTACGCATCTCTGTACAGTAGAGACAATTTAGCATGGTCAATCCACATAAACCTACACATCGTTGGACTATGAGAAGAAACTGGAGTAGCCAGAGACCTGCTGCGCTTTTCCAGCAACACATTTCCAGCTCTGTACAGTAGAGACAATTTAGCATGGTCAATCCACATAAACCTACACATCGTTGGACTATGAGAAGAAACTGGAGTAGCCAGAGGAAACCCACACAGACATAGGGAGAATGTGAAAATTCCACACAGACAGTCACCTGAGGGTAGAATCAAACTCAGGTCCCTGGTGCTGTGAGGCAGCAGTGCTAACCACTGAGCCACCGTGCTGCCTAAGTCAGGCTTTCCAAATAACAGCATGATGCCAGAACTGGTTACCCCAAATGAGAGGCGACTGTTAGATGTGGATTTCTTCAGGAATGTGATTTTCTCTCGTCGCCACTGAACCAACTCCACAGAGATTGGTATCCCGTCCCCTTCATTTACATGGTTAAAAATCACACAACAACAGGTTACAGTCCAACAGGTTTATTTGGAAGTACTAGCTTTTGAAGCACTGCTCGAGTCCAGCTCTCAGATGGAACAGGATGCCTGACCCTCCTTAGCTGTGAGCCAGGACTCCCTATTAGACCAAGTTAGTAGCCCCAATCAAGGAACTCATATTCTATGCGATCCACCTGGCTGACCTCATTACAATCACTAAAGTTTGCTCCGCTCTCCCAGGTAAGTGTAGGTGTTGAGCCCTGGCCTCAGTTTATATTTCCTCCTTCGCTCTAAGTCTACTCTTTGAATTGCTCTTTCAGCAGTTCCTGTCAACTGTGTCCTATAATTAATAATTCATGAATCTTTTATATGTGAAAAGCAGTGATTACCGGGCAGTGGGGATCCCCAGTGGAGGGCTCTCTACGTGGGAGTCCTCCCCTTTTCTCTCGGGGATTTGGGGTGGAGGCTGCTGCACACAGTGGTCCCCTGCAACTGTAGATTGTGGTGGCTCATGGACTCCCAGCCCAACTGTGGTGCTGTGGAGTCCGTGGACCATGTATATATGGGGTGTGGGCGTTTGCACTCCCTTTTTAGTTTTCTGAAGAACCTCATCCTCTGCTTTTGGTTGCAAAATCAATCCCACCCACCTGATCTTTGGGCACCCAGTGCGGAGGCGGGAGGGTGTGTCAGAGGATCTCCTCTCGAGTCTGCTCCTGGGTCTGGCCAAACTGGCCATAAACGTCGATTCTCCTGTTCCCTGGATGCTGCTTGACCTGCTGCGCTTTTCCAGCAACACATTTTCAGCATGTCTTTATTATTAACCTGGGCCTGGAAGTCAAGTAAATTTGGGAATTCTGCATCCTTTTAAAAATCTTTAACTTTGTTAGAAGACTGGGACTTGATTCCTAGAATGCTACCCCAGTGAGGAATAATAAAGTTACGGACTCATCCAAGATTGATTGATTTGAAACAGAGGTAGCAAGGATTTGGGTGTACTATTAGTAAACAACAGAGGTGGAGAAAACTCATTTCAGACATGGCATTGGAAATGGCAAAAGATTTCCTGCAGATGGCAGTGCTGTCCCTGGCAAGATTAGGAAAAATTTCAAAGGCTGTCTTGATTGACTTGGCAGCTAAACTGAGGGTCGGATTTCCTGGAAGAGACAAGGCAGACATAATTGAGATACAGATCTGGTATTCTTTATCCGCTGAAAAGACAAAAAAAACCAAAAGTCTTTTGTTGACCCAAACGGACCTAAAAATGAAGTTTTTCTCCAAGGGTCGAATGACCCAAACAGACCTATAAGAGTAGTGTATCCAAAAGGTGAACATGTCCTTTTTTCTGAAAACCAGTTGGTCTCAAGGTTTTCAGATAAAAGATTCCTGACCTTTACTAACACTTGGGCTGAGTGGAAATGCATGAGAGACCAGATACTTAGGTAGTGAAATATTGGAATGGGATAATTTTCAATTACAGTTTAAACAGCTTGAGTATGAAAAGAGAATGAAAAACTGAATGTGGAATTCCAAAGGAGAGAATAAGAGCAGAGAAAGATAAGGAAAAGAAGATGGGAACATGAGATGCTGATGCTGACCCTGGTGAGCAGGATCTGAGTCATGACTCGAAGTCCAATCAAGAAATGTTTTGCACAGGCCCCACCAAAATTTGGGAAATAGAATGTACAGGGTTTCTTCATGTCTTTTGAGAAAATCGTTCAACAAATGATCTCAGCGAAAGATGACTGGACATTGCAAATACAAAGTAAGTTAACAGGTAAAGCACAGAAAATTTACACTTCACTGTCAGACATAGTTTCTTGGGATTATGATACAATAAGGAAAACTGTACTGGCTCCACTGAGGCAGTGGTTCCTGAATTTAAGGAAGCAGTTGGTTCAAACCTATATTGAATTTGAAAGGGTTAAGGAAAGCAATTTTGAGAGTTGGATACAAGCATTAGAAACTGATAGAGACTGTTCTCTTAGAATTTAAAAACTCACTTCATTCTGTGATAATAACTTACGTTATGAAGAGGAATCATATCAGACTCAAAACATTAGCTTGAGTTTCTTCAGCAGTCTCTGTGTTAGTTTGTAATGAATCAAAGGGTTTCAGCTATTAGACACACCACAATAATGAATGAAGATTATGAGTCAGTCTGTAAAACCAAACCTTTTTTTCCATAATCTTCATAAATTCAAAAGAGATAGAAAATGGGAGAGTGATAGCAAGGCAGCTAGCTAAGGTAATGAGTGGAGAGCTGGGATTGCCCCAAGATCTCCTGCACAGATTACATGGGAAAAGACTGAGCATAGAAGTGAAAATCAGAAGTCGATTTATTTGATTATAATAAGGTGGGACACATTCATTCAGAATGATGGAATGGGCCAACTGGAGTTTTTAAGAATAAATCCAAAAAGAAATCTGAGGGAAAAAAAAGCCAGGGATGCTGTAGCTTTATCACAAGGGAAGATATGTCCTTTTGTTCAAAAGAAGTATCCAACCTATAACATACATCCAGAGCTGCAGAGCTACTCAAACTGTTTTGTAGGAGAAGTATTTAGTTTTCCCTCAGTAGAGTTCAACGAGTACCAAAATATTGGTAAGTGGGATAGGTAAAGAGTATACAGGATGTGATGGGCCGAAGGATCTTTTTCTGTGCTGGAGATCTCCATGACTTTATCCAGGCTCCATTGTACAAAGTCAAGTTGGAGTGTGACTTATTGTCTGGACTAGTGGAAGTCAACAGAGTTAAGAAATTAGCTATAGATGGAATTAATTTACACTCAATCATTACCCAAGAGTAAGTTATAAGTTTGCTAATAATCATGGAAATTCCTGTTGAGTCTAAAGGGGCAAAACAGTTGTAAGAACAGGCTCTGGGTAGTTTTCCATTGTGAAGTGACCAGAGCAAAGTCCATTATCTGAAGTATGAGTATAGGAGTTGAGAGATCATGTTGCGACTGAACAGGACATTGGTTTGGCAATTTTTTCGAAATACTGTGTGTAATTCTGATCCCCCTGCTCTCAGAAGGATGTTGTGAAATGGGGAAAGGGTTCAGAAAAGGAGGTTGCCAGGATTGGAGAATTTGAGCTATAGGGAGAGGCTGAATAGGCTGGGGCTATTTTCTCTGGAGCGTCGGAGGCTGAGGGGTGACCTTATAGAAGTTTATGAAATCATGAAGGGCATGGATAGGGTAAATAGACAAGAGCTTTTCCCTGGTGTGAGGGAGTCAAAAGCTAGAGAGCATAGGTATAAGGTGATTTAAAAGGGACCTAAGAGGCAGCTTTTTCATGCAGAGGGTGGTGCATGTATGGAATGCACTGTCAGAGGAAGTGGTGGAGGCTGGTAGAGTTATAATGTTTAAAAGGCATCTGGATGGATAAATAAATAGGAAAGGTTTAGAGAGATATGGGCCAAATACAGGCAACTGGGACTAGATTTATCTAGGATATCTGGTCAGCTTGAACAAGTTGGACCGAAGGATCTGTTTCTCCATGACTCATAGGTTCATAGTTATAGAAACAGCAGTAGGCCATTTGGCCCATCGAGCCTACTTCACCATTCATTAAGATCATGGCTGATCTATCCATCGTCTCAGCTCCTCCTACCTGCATTATTCCCATTACCCTTAATTCCCCTATCATGCAAAAACCCATCCAACTATGTCTTGAATATATTTAATGAAGCTGCCTCTACTGCTACTTTGCACAGAGAATTCCATAGATTCACTAATCTCTGGGAAAAGTAGTTCCTCCTCATCTTTGTCCTAAATCTACTGCCCCTAGTCCTAGTTTCATCCACCAGTAGAAACAATTTGCCTGCCTCTAGCTTATCTATTTCTTTCATAATTTTATATGTTTCTTTAAGATCCCCTCTCAATCTTCTAAATTCTAGCGAGTACAGACCAGGCGGCTCAACCTCTCATAGGGTAACCCCCTCATCTCCGGAATCAACCTGGTGAACTGCCTCTGCACCATCTCCAAAGCCAGTACAGGTACACAATCCTTTATCCAAAATCCTGGGGCAGAATTTGGAATTTTTAGGATTTCAGAATAAATGACATTTTCACAGTGAAATAAAAAAAACCTCACAGCAGACACACGTGTGAATAGTACGAGCGCTGAGACACAATTGACATCTGCCAGTGGTGGGCCACAACATTACATCACATCTGAGTGATGTGGTTCGAGTGGGTGTGGAGTTGGGTAATCTGTTCATATGCCAAAATGACACTCCACACTCCACGAAAAAAGCATTTCGCATTTCAGAGCTTTTTGGATTTCGGATAAAGGATTGTGTACCTGTATATCCTTCAAGTAAGGAGACCAGAACTACACACAATACTCCAGGTGCAGAGTCACCAACACCTTGTACAATTGCAGTAGAACCTCCTGCTCTTAAATTCAATCCCTCTAGTAATGGAAGCCAATATTCCATTTGCCTTCCTGATTACCTGTTGTACCTGCAAATCAACTTTCAGTGATTCGTATACAAGCACTCTTAAGTCCCTCTGCACAACAGCTCACTGCAATCTTTCAACATTTAAATAGTACTCTGACTTACTATTTTTACTCTCAAAGTTGATAACCTCCCATTTACCAACATTGTACTCCATCTTGCCAGACCCTTACCCACTCACTTAACCTATCTAAATCTCTCTGCAGACCCTCCACATCCTCTGTACAGTTTGCCTTTCCACTCAGGATAGGTTACACTCAGTCTCCTCTTCAAAATCACTTATACATATCATGAACAGTTGTGAGCCCAACACCGACTCCTGCAGCATCCCACTCACCACTGATCTCCAACCGGAGAAACACCCTTTTATCCCGACTCTCTACTTTCTATTGGTTAAGCAGTCCTCTATCCATGCTAGTACATTCCCCACAACTCCATGCATTCTTATCTTATGGATGAGTCTTTTATGCAACACCTTATTGAACGCCTTCTGGAAATCCAAGTATACAACATCCACCTATTCCTTTCCATCCACCGTGCTTGTTACATCCTCAAAGAATTCCAGGAAGTTTATCAAACACGACCTTCCCTTCCTGAATCCATGTTGCGTCAATGACTCTAAACCACTGTAATACGACAAGCAGATGTTCAGATAGCTGAAACTCAATTTAAGAATGAGAATAATTCGAATTAGGTATTTGGGATATCTTTGTTAATTGAGGCTCAGGAAGCAGATCAAGAATTGAATAAGTTAGCACAGAATGCACACAGTGAAGCTGAGGGTTTTCCAGAGTGCTGAAATGTGAAAAAAAATACAGTTTTGGTGAGGAAGTGGAGACATCCTCATAGATCTGTGAACAAAGAATGGATTGGTGTTCATTAAGTAGTGGGATTGGATTATATGTCCATGTTTCTAGAAAGACTCATGAGTATGAAGATCATCACAAGAGCATTTGGAAGTTTCACCAACAAGAATGAACAAATAAACATTCAGCAACTAGGATGTTACAAGTGGAAAATGAAACATTGTTGTTTGACACTCTGAAAACAAAATTCAAAAACACAAAAGAGCTGTGACAATTAAACACTGTTCTCATATTTAGAGGAAGGTGAATGGGAGGCATTTTGTAAGGTTATTGAGAAAGTATGTGGAAATCTCTAGAGATAGAACATAGAACATTACAGTACAGTATAGGCCCTTCGGCCCTCGATGTTGCACCAACCTATCATATCAATCTGAAGCCCATCCAACCTACTCTCTTCCATGTACATCCACATGCTTGTCCAATGACGACTTAAATGTACTTAAAGTTGGCGAATCTACTACCGTTGCAGGCAAAGCATTCCATACACTTACTACTCTCTGAGTAAAGAAACTACCTCTGACATCTGTCCTATATCTATCACCCCTCAATTTAAAGCTGTGCCCCCTCGTGCTCACCATCACCATACTTGGAAAAAGGCTCTCCCTGTCTACCCTATCTAACCCTCTGATTATCTTATTTGTCTCTATTAAGTCACCTCTCAACCTTCTTCTCTCCAACGAAAACAGC
>NC_057734.1:50725651-50726735 GCF_004010195.1 Chiloscyllium plagiosum
ACCACCCTCTGTCTTCTTTCAGCAAGCCAATTACTGATCCAAACTGCTATATCTCCCACAATCCATTCTTCCGCATTTTGTACAATAGCCTACTGTGGGGAACCTTATCGAACGCCTTGCTGAAATCCATATACACCACATTAACCAGTTTACCTCTTTGGTCACCTTCTCAAAGAACTCAATAAGGTTTGTGAGGCACGACCTACCCTTCACAAAACCATGCTGACTATCAATAATCAAATTATTCTTTTCTAGATGATTATAAATCTTATCTCTTATAACCTTTTCCAACACTTTACCAACAACTGAAGTAAGGCTCACTGGTCTAAAATTACCTGAGTTATCTTTACTCCCCTTCTTGAACAGGGGAACCTCATTTGCTATCCTTTAGTCTTCTGGCATTATTCCTGTAGACAATAACGATTTAAAGATCAATGCCAAAGGCTCGGCAATCTCCTCCCTGGCTTCCCAGAGGATCCTAGGATAAATCCCATCCGGCCCAGGGGACTTATCTATTTTCACACTCTGCAGGATTTCTAATACCTCTTCCTTGTGAACCTCACTCCTACCCAGTCCAGGATCCTGTATCTCAGTATTCTCCTCGACAACATTGTCGTTTTCTAGAGTGAATACTGTCGAAAAATATTCATTAAGTACTTCCCCTATCTCCTCTGACTCCCCTATCACCAAAGTGCTCACCTACTTCCAAGTCTAACACCTGGCTGGGCTCATTAGCCAGTACCAAATCTAATGTGGCTTCGCCCCTTGTTAGCCTGTCTACATACTGTGTCAGAAAGCCCTCCTGCACACACTGGGCAAAAACTGACCCATCTATAGTACTCATACTGTAGTGTTCCCAGTCAATATTTGGAAAGTTGAAGTCCCCCATGACAACTACCCTGTCTCTCTCACTCCTATCAAGAATCATCTTTGCTATCCTTTCCTGCACATCTCTGGAACTATTCGGAGGCCTATAGAAAACTCCCAACAGGGTGACCTCTCCTTTCCAGTTTCTAACGTCAGCCCATACTACCTCAGTTGACGAGTCCCCAAACATCCTTTCTGCCACTGTAATGCTGTCCTT
>NC_057734.1:50726979-50747975 GCF_004010195.1 Chiloscyllium plagiosum
TAGAGGTCCCACCTACCCCAGAAAGAGCCCCAATTATCCAAGAATCCAAAACCTCCCTCCTGCACCATCCCTGTAGCCACGTGTTCAACTCCTCTCTTTCCCTATTCCTCGCCTCACTAGCACGTGGCACGGGCAACAAACCAGAGACAACAACTCTGTTCATCCTAACTCTAAGCTTCCATCCTAGCTCCCTGAATTTCTACCTTAAATCCCCATCTCTCTTCCTACCTATGTCGTTGGTGTCTATGTGGACCACGACTTGGGGCTGCTCCCCCTCCCCCTTCAGGATCCCAAAAACATGATCAGAGACATCACGAACCCTGCCACTAGGAGGCAACACACCAACTGTGAGTCTCTCATATTATGGATGCACTATGTTGGTGAGGCATGCTGTGGAGATTGGAGAGTAACCTGATACTCATTGCAAACACAGTTGCTGGTTAAGGGAAAAAGTACAAAAGGATAGCACAGCTATGCCTCTTAAATGTCATCAAGGTTCCTGCCTGCTTCCACCACCTCTTCTGGCAGTGCGTTCCAGGCTCCTGCCATTCTCTGCGTGAAAAACTTTCCTTGCACATTTCCTTAAACTTTCCCTGTCTGACCTTAAATCTATGTCCCCTTGAAATTGAAACTTCAAACCTGGGGAAAAGCCTCTGAGATCCACCCTCTCTATGCCTCTCATAGTTTTGTAGACCTCTACCAGGTTTCCTCTCAGCCGTCTTTCCAGTGCAAACAGTGCAAGTCTTTTTAACCCTTCCTCATAGTCAGTGCCCTCGAGACCAGGCAATATCCTGGTGAACCTTCTCTGTACTCTCTCCAAAGCTTCCATGTCATTCTGGTCGTGTGGCGACCAAAACTGCACACAATACCCCAATTAGAGCCTGACAACATGGTTTGCCAACTCTTGTACTCCATGCCCTGACCAATGAAGGCGGGCATGCCATATGCCTTCCTAATCGCCTTGGCCCATCTGTGTTGCCACTCAGCAGTAGCAGGAGATGGTGCAAGTGAGCTGTAGCCAGAGGGGTAAGCAGTGAAGACTCAGTTGCAATAAACAGCTGAAATGTCTGTCAACTAGTGATCAGAAATCAATGACACAGGCCTTCTGCCTGCCAGCAACTTTGTGATTGGTTCCCAAGTACTGGACAGGTTAAGGCAGTGAACAGAAAAGGGGGATGCCATCACACCTCCACCAGCTCAGGAGTTCTCTCTGTTCTCTGTAGTAAAAGCCACCTTAAGACAAAGATAATGTTTTGTTTAGCTGTTGCAGTTAGCTGTGACCATTACGAGGTCCTTCTTTCTGCAAGCCAGAGAAAACATCTGGAGAAGGAAGACTGAAAAGCGAGCTCTCTATCATCACAGCACATCCTATCAACATGAATCACTGGAGTGCTTCCTCAACTTTCCCGCCTCCCTTAACAGCAGTGTTTTCTCCCGTGTGTGTGCGCGTTTGTAAGTTTATCAGAGGGTTAAAAATGTAACTTGCAGAGTTAAATGCCAACAGTTAATGCTTACCTGCAGCTCGATTTGTTGAAAAAAAGTAATTCATGTTAAGTACAGAAACCAGGTTCTCTGTCTTCTGTTAATCTGAGTCTGCAAGTCGATAATTGTGGAATTCTGCAGACTCGTAAAAATCTTTAACTTTTGTAATAACGTTAGAAATACAGAGCTTGATTTCCAGTACAACCTCCTACTGATGTATAACAATAGAGAAACCCACCCGTCTGGAAGATAATAGAGAAACTCACACCACAGGGGGTTAATAGAGAAACTCACCCATCAAGAGGGCAATAGAGAAACTCACCCGAAGAGGGGTTAGTAGAGAAGCCCGTCCACCGGTGGGTAATGCAAAAACTCACCTAAAGAGGGGTTAATTGAGAGAATGTACACACGCCCACGTGATATTTGTGGCTGAGAATTTGAGGGCAGGACTGAGAGACAAAGCCGCAGTGGGGTATATAAAAGGCAGCTTGGAGTGAGGGACTCACTCACTCAGTCAGGATGCTGGTCAGTTGGGTTGTTGTAGTTTTGCTTGTGTGCAGCGGCGGGAGCAGCTCACTGCCTATTCCCCGGGAACGGGAGCACCATCACCATCGGGTAAGAGAGGTTCGGGCTCAGACGAGCCTTACTCTTGTCAAACATGTTCGTAGCTGTATCGTGTGGGCGCAACACAGGTCTGGAACTCTGGCAGCCGAGCGAAGGTGTATTAAACTGTGGAAAAAGTTCAATTGCCACATTTGAAGTGCACCGCCTTCAAAGTGCCAATAACCAAAGGGAATTGGAATCAAACAATTTTATATCGAGTAAACTGTATTATGCAGTGTTGATACATGAAATTGCAGATTCTGTGAGCAATCATTGTAGTAATATTTCAGTCAATTGTGTGTAATAAATCCGATTGTTGGAGGGGGTAGTGTTGAGGGCTTATGGCAAACTTGTTGCTTTCTTGTGTCCTGGTATACCCCTCCTATTCATGTCCTCTCCCCTTGTCCATCAGCCCAGAGAGCGAGAGAGAGGGTTGACTGAGAGTTTGGTAGATTCAAGTGCTAACATGCCCCCAGGTATTCACTGTAAAGGAGACCAGACAGCAACTCTTAGCAGACCGTGAAGACTGCTCGTACCCTGTCTGTAACTGAATCTCAATCCCTAGCTCTTGGCAAAAACCAGCTGGAGTCCATTGACCCTAGTTCAGTTCAGCTCTCACAGAGAGAGAGAGAGAGACAGCCGTAACTGGAACAGATAATTTCCCACCCGAAACAATCAACCCCATCTTAACGCTCAGCCCAAACAAAATACTCTCCCTTGTAACCGAGGGAGGGAGATTTTGGGTGATAATGAAGGAATTCCCTCAGGATTAATGCTGAACTTTCTGGAACTTGCTGCCACTTGATATTTTCCCAAACTTGTCTGACTAGTTTTACAAAGGTGAGTAGATTTGCCCCTGAAATGAAGCCTGGGGATGAAGTTATGGAGTGTCCATTGAGTGCTGTTGTTTCTGCCTCCACTCCAGGGGATTAGTTTACACTTCAGGTGGCTGATTTGTGTTGGTCCTATTCACATTACACACAACCCCCCACGCCTTATCAGACTGTGGGATGATGATAATGACAGGGTGGAGGATGAAGACTGAAGGGTGTGTGTGTGGAGGGGTGCGAGGGAATGGGGTCATCCTGTGTTGCATGCCTGGAGACAGTAAACATGTGGGGTGATGTTTTCTCTCCAATGTTATTTTCTGCTCCATTTTTAATCCACAGTATTTTCATTTTCTCATTCATATGCACGAAGTACTGTAAAGTGACTTTTTTTTTGTTTAAATAACTGTTCATTTGTCCTGTTGGTCTAAACTCATGATGATGATAGGTAGTGAGCAGTGGTGTAGCACAGTTGATTGGTCATGGGTAGCTCAGTGAGTCAGCAAAAGATAACATGAAGTTGATTTTTAACTTCATAGAGGTGATATTAGAGAGGCACGTGAATTAAACCATTAATGCAGAACTAATTAAACCTTTGTCTGCTTACAATGCCAGCCATGGTGTCACACTCTACCTGCTTGTCAGGTAGGTTCAAGTCCCACTGCAGAAAACTTGAGGACAAATTCCAGGCTGATCATCTAATGCACTGCCATTCTATCAGAGGGCCATGATTCTAATGAGGTATTAAACTGAGGCTCTATCTGCTTCTCAGGTGGATATAAGAATCCCAATGGCAAGCTTCTGACGAAGGGTAGAGGAGTTTTGACAATTGACCAATCTTTGTATTCTTCAATACCAATAAGACGAATTTCCTTGTTGTTTGGTGGACACAAATGGGTGGTTGCACTTACTTATGTTGCTGCAGTGATGAAACTTCACTTGAAGTATTTTGGCTGGGAAGCACTCTTGGGAGATCCGACGTACTCACGAATGGCAGGACACTAGGAAGCTAAGAGGAACAGAGGGATTAGATTCTCTACAGTGTGGAAACAGGCCCTTCAGCCCAACAAGTCCACACTGCCCTTCCAAAGAGGAACCCACCCAAACCCTACCCTATATTTAACCCTGACTAACGCACCTAATACTGGGCAATTTAGTATGGCCAATTCACCTAACCTGCACATCTTTGCACTGAGAGGAAACTGGAGCACCCGGGGGAAACCCACGCAGACACGGGGAGAATGTGCAAACTCCACACAGACAGGTGGGAATTGAACCCAGGACCCTGGTGCTGTGAGGCAGCAGTGCTAACCACTGAGCCACCGTGCTGCCCCCATGGATCAAGGGGTGCTTGCCCACAGATCATTGTGTGGTTGGGCAAATTAATAGGGTGGTTAAGAAGACTTACCTGACACTTGCCTTTCAGTTGTGGCATAGATTATAAAAGCAGAAAGGGACTCAGTTGGATACTTGGGCAGTTTTCCTGGTGGTGGTTGCTAGTTTTAAAAAGTAAAAGCAGAAAGGTTATGTCGGAGCTGTACAAAGCATTGGAATACTGTGTGCAGTTCTAATCATCACACTATATGAAGGCTGTCATTGTACTGGAGCGGGTGCAGAAGAGACTCACCAGGATGTTGCCTGGGATAGAGCATTTCAGACTATCTTCATAGTCCCACTGCTATGAAGATAGTCTGAATAAGCTTGTGTTTTTTTTAGAGCAGAGATGGTTGAGGGGGGATCCTGACTGAGATACATAGAATCATAGAGATGTACAGCATGGAAACAGACCCTTCGGTCCAGCTCTTCCATGCCGACCAGATATCCTAAATTAATCTAGTCCCATTTGGCAGTACTTGGCCCATATCCCTCTAAACCCTTCCTATCAATGTACCCATCTAGACACCTTTTAAATGTTGTAATTGTACCAGCCTCCACCACTTCCTCATTCCATACATGCACCACCCTCTGTGTAAAAAAAAAAAGTTTCCCCTTCGATCCCTTTAATCTTTCCCCTCTCACCCTAAACCTATGCCCTCTAGTTCTGGACTCTGCCACCCCTGGGAAAAGATCTTGTCTGTTTACCCTATACATGCCCCTCAGCCCTCAGCCTCTAATGCTCCAGGGAAAACAGCCGTAGCCTACTCAGCCTCTCCCTATAGCTGAAACCCTCCAACCCTGGCAACATTAATGGACAGGATGGATAAAAAGCAACTGTTTCCCTTAGTCAATAACAAGAAGGCAGAATTTTAAGATAAAAGGCAAGAAGCTTAAGAGGTTGGTGGGAGGGTCTGGAATGCACTGCCTGGGAGGGTAGTTGAGGAGAGAAACCTCACAACCTTTAAAAAGTACATGGATATGCACTTGGAGCATCATAACATTCAAAGCTATGCACCTAGTGTTTGGAAGGTGGGACTAGTGTAGACAAAGTAGATTTTTGATGGTACAGATTCAGTGGGCTTAAAGGGCCTCATCTCTACAATTGTTTGACATCACAGAATCCCTACAGTGTGGAAGCACACCATTCAGCCCATCAAGTCCACACTGACCCTCAGAAGAGCATCCTACTCAGACCCACCTATCCCTGTAACCCTGCATTCCCCATGGCCAATTCACCTAACTTGCACATCTTTAGACTATGGGAAGAACTGGAGCAGTCAGGGGAAAGCCCACGCAGACAGTTGCCTGAGTCTGGAATCATCCCTGGTGCTGTGAGACAGCAGAGCTAACCACTGAGCCACCGTGCCACTCCATCTTTAAATCTCAACCTCCCCTCAAGCTTCTATAATGGTGCTATTGCTGAAGGCTTCTACCAATCCTGTTTGAGCTCAAGCTACAAGAATTCCGCCTGATAAAGCCAATTACAATATGCTTAGATGACAAACACAAAGAAATTTGTGGATGACACCAATAAGTGAGAAGTTGTGTGGTTAGAATGGCACAAAAAGTCTACAGAGGGATATAGACAGGTTAAGAGTGGACAAAAACTTGGCCACATGAAATATAATGTGGAAAAATGTGAGATTGCTTTGGCAGGAAGAATGGAATTGGATATTATGTAAATGGAGAAAGCTGCAACTAAGAGATTTGGGGGTCCTAGTACATGAATCATAAAAAGTTACCTTCCTAATTCAGCAGACCATAGGGAATTTTGGTCTATTTCAAAGGAAATAGATGATAAAAAAAAAGGACTTGTTGAAACTGTACAGGCCACTAGTCAGACCACAACTGGAATATTGGACAGTTCTGACCCCCTTGTCTAAAGGAAGGAATACTGGTATTGAAGGAATCCAGAGAATGTTCACTGGACTGATTCTGGGTGTAGAGTGACTGTCATATGAGGAGAGGTCGAATTGGTTTGGCCAGTAACCATGGAGTTTAGAAGAATGAGGAGAAATTACTAAAGCAGACAAGATTCTTAAGTGGTTTGAAAAGGAAATTAGAGGTAGTTTCCCTTCTGGGTGAGGCTCGAACCAGAGGGCAAAATGTCAGTGAGTTGTTGCACATAAAAAGGATGAGGAGGAATCTGTTCTTTGAGGGTGATGAATCTATGGAATTATTTATCTCACACAGCTGGATTGATAAGTACATACAAGGCTGAGATAGATTTTGAGAGAGACAGATTTTTAATCAGTCAGGGTATCAAAGATTATGTGGAAATGGAAGCAGTGTGGACTTGAAGATTATCAGAGCAGCCATGATTTAATTGAAAGGTATAGTAGACTTGATGGGCTGAATAGCCTACTTCTGCTCCTATGTCTTTATGATCTTAGTGCATGTATGTAGTCACTATATCCAGGATACTCTGTGACACATTATATAATACAGTAATCCCAACTAGACATGAGAATCCCAAGAAAGATTGGTAATGTTTTGATGCTTTAGACATACAGTCAGGTAGATGGGTTATCTCTAGGAGGTCTAGGCAGGTAGTGCAGGAATCTCCTGTGATTATCCCCATCTCAAACAAAGTCAGAAATCACATGACATCAGGTTATAGTCCAACAGGTTTATTTGAAATCACAAACTTTCAGAGCGTACTCCTTCATCAGGTGAAGTGACTTCCCATAACAAAGGGGCTACACTCTGAAAGCTTATGAAGAGAAGATGCAAAACTTGACCTACTCTTGGGGAAATAAGGCAGGGCAGGTGAGAGGTGTCAGTGGGGGAGCACTTTGGGGCCAGCGACCATAATTGTATTAAATTTAAAATAGTGATGGAAAAGGATAGACCAGATCTAAAAGTTGAAGTTCTAAATAGGAGGAAGGCTAATTTTGATGGTAGTAGGCAAGAACTTTCAAAAACTGATTAGGGGCAGCTGTTCACAGATAAAGGGATGGCTGGAAAATGGGAAGCCGTCAGAAATGAGATAACGAGAGTCCAAAGAAAGTATATTCCTGTTAGGGTGAAAGGAAAGGCTGGTAGGTATAGGGAATTCTGGATGACTAATGAAATTGACGGTTTGGCTAAGAAAAAGAAGGAAGCATGTGTCAAGTATAGACAGGATCGATTGAGTGAACACTTAGAGTATAAAGGCAGTAGGAGTATACTTAAGAGAGAAATCAGGATGGCAAAAAGGGACATGAGATAGCTTTGGCAAATAGAGTTAAGGAGAATCCAAAGGGTTTTTATAAATACATTAAGGATAAAAGGATAACTAAGGAGAGAATAGGGCCCCTCAAAGATCAGCAAGGCGGTCTTTGTGTGGAACCGCAGAAAATGGGGAGATACTAAATGAGTATTTTGCAACAGTATTTACTGTGGAAAAGGACACAGAAGATATAGAATATAGGGAAATAGATGGTAGCCTCTTGAAAAAATGTCCATATTACAGAGGAGGAAGTGTTAGATGTCTTGAAACGCATAAGTGGATAAATCCCGGACCTGATCAGGCGGATCCTAGACCTCTGGGAAGTTAGGGAAGTGTTTGCAGTCCTTTTACTGAAATATTTGTATCATCAATAGTCACAGGTGAGGTGCCGGAAGACTGGAGGTTGGCAAACGTGGTGCCACTGTTTAAGAAGGGTGGTAAGGACAAGCCACTCGACCACTAGACAAGAACTATAGACCAGTGAGCCTGAGGTCGGTGGTGGGCAAGTTGTTTGGAGGGAATTGAGGGACAGGATGTACATGTATTTGGAAAGGCAAGGCATTGTGCATGGGAAATCATGTCTCTCAAACTTGATTGAGATTTTGAAGAAATAGCAAAGAGGATTGAGGGCAGAGTGATCTACATGGACTTCAATATGGCGTTTGACAAGGTTCCCCATGGGAGACTGATTAGCAAGGTTAGATCTCACGGAATACAGGGAGAACTAGCCATTTGGATACAGAACTGGCTTAAAGGTAGAAGACAGGGTGGTGGTGGAGGGTTGTTTTTCAGACTGGAGGCCTGTGACCAGTGGAGTGCCGCAAGGATCGGTGCTGGGTCCACTGATTTTCATCATTTATATAAATGATTTGGATGCGAGCATAAGAGATACAGTTGGTAAATTTGCAGATGACACCAAAATTGGAGGTGTAGTGGACAGCGAAGAGGTTTACCTCAGATTACAACAGGATCTGGACCAGATGGCCAATGGGCTGAAGTGGCAGATGGAGTTTAATTTAAATAGATGATAGATGCTGTATTTTGGACAAGCAAATCTTAGCAGGACTTATACACTTAATGGTAAGGTCCGAGGGAGTGTTGCTGAACAAAGAAACCTTGGAGTGCAGGTTCAAAGCTCCTTGAAAGTGGAGTCGCAGGTAGATAGGATAGTGAAGGAGGCATATGGTCTGAGTATTGCGTATTGAGTATTGAGGTTCCTGAAGAAGGGCTTATGCCTGAAACGTCGATTCTCCTGTTCCTTGGATGCTGCCTGACCTGCTGCGCTTTTCCAGCAACACATTTTCAGCTCTGATCTGCAGCCCTCACTTTCTCTCTACAGGAGTTGGGAGGTCATGTTGTGGCTGTGCAGGACATTGGTTAGGACACCGTTGGAATATTGCATGCAATTCTGGTCTCCTTCCTATCAGAAAGATGTTGTGAAACTTGAAAGGGTTCAGAAAAGATTTACAAGGATGTTGCCAGGGTTGGAGAACTTGAGCTATAGGGAGAGGCTGAACAGGCTGGGACTGTTTTCCCTGGAGCCTTGGAGGCTGAGGGATGACCTTAAAGAGGTGTTCCGCAAGGATCTGTTTTGGGACCATTGCTGTTTGTCATTTTTATAAATGACCTGGAAGAGGGGTTAGAAGGTTGGGTGAGCAAGTTTGCGGATGATATGAAAGTCGGAGGAGTTGTTGACAGTGAGGAAGGATGTGGCAGGTTACAGCAGGATATAGAAAAGCTGCAGAGCTGGGCAGAAAGGTGGCAAATGGAATTCAATGTAGCTAAGTGTGAGGTGATTCACTTTGGGAAGAATAACAAAAAGATGGGGTACTGGGCTAATGGTCGGATACTTGGTAGTGTGGATGAGCAGAGGGATCTTGGTGTCCATGTACACAGATCTCTGAAAGTTGCCACCCAGGTAAATAGTGCGGTGAAGAAGGCATATGGCGTACTGGCTTGTATTGGTAGAGGAATTGAGTTCCGGACTCCTGAGGTCATGATGCAGTTGTATAAGACGCTGGTACGGCCGCATCTGGAATATTATGTGCAGTTTTGGTCGCCATACTATAGGAAGGATGTGGAGGCACTGGAACGGGTGCAGAGGAGGTTTACCAGGATGTTGCCTGGTATGGAAGAAAGATCGTATGAGGATGGGTTAGTATAGGTTAGGTGGGCTTGGATTGGCGCAACATCGAGGACCAAAGGGCCTGTACTGCGCTGTATTCTTCTATGTTCTATAAAACCATTAGGGGCATAGATAGGATAAATAGACAAAGAATTTCCCTGAGATGGGGGAGTCCAGAACCAGAGGTTCAGGGTGAGAGGGGAAAGAAATAAGAGACCTACGGGGCAACTTTTTCATGCAGAGGGTGGTATGTGTATGGAATGAGCTGCCAGAGAAAGTGGTGGAGGCTAGCTTAATTGTAACATTTAAAAGGCATCTGGATGGGTATATGAATAGGAAGGGTTTGGAGGGATATGGGCCGGGTGCTGGCAGGTGGGACTAGATTGGATTGGGATATCTGGTCAGCATGGACGAGTTGGACCAAAGGGTCTGTTTCAGTGCTGTACATCTGAGTGTGACTCTGAACCTTTTGGACTATAACCTGGTGTTGTGATTTCTGACTTTGTCCACCCCAGTCCTACATTGGCATATCCACATCATGGCTACCACCTTAAACAAGATTGCTGTTTGGAAAATGTGGGGGTTAACAGACTCTCAGGGGAATGAGCGCTAACAGCCAGGTTTCTGGTATCAAGACTGGCTCTAAAACAAGTGATACATCTGATTCCAAGCGATCAATTATGGTCTAGTCAGAGGCACAGACAGACATTTCTGCAGTTAAGTGAGACATCAGAATGGTGCCAGGTCAAGGGTGTCTCAGAGGGTTCAGAATATCCTCAGAGGAGAGTGACCAGCGGGAGGGCATTGTTCACATTGGTACCAATGTCATAAGAAGAGAAAAGGACAAGGTTCAGGGGAAATTATCGGAAGTTAGGTCAAAGGTTAAAAAGGAGGTCCACAAGGGTAGTAACTTCTGGGTTACATCTGGTGCCACATGGTATTGAGAGTAAGAATAGGAGAATAGAGCAGATGAATGCATGGCTGAGAAGCTGGTGCAGGGAAGAAGGATACACATTTTTGGATCATTGGAATCTCTTCTGGGGTAGAAGTCTTCTGTAGAAGAAGAACGTGGTTTGGAAGGGACTAATATACTGGCAGGGTGGCACGGTTGCTCGGTGGTTAGCACTGCGGCCTCACAGCACCAGTGGCCCGGGTTCATTTCCAGCCTTGGGCAACTGTCAATGTGGAGTTTGCACATTTTTCCTTGTGTCTGTGTGGGTTTCCTCTGGGTGCTCCGGTTTCCTCCCACAGTCCAAAAATGTGCAAGTTAGGTGAATTGGCCATGCAAAATTGCCATAGTGTCCAGTGATGTGTAGGCAAGGCAGATTAACCATGGGAAATGTAGGATTACAGGAATGGGGGGGGAGCTGGTTCTGGGTGGGATGCCAACGGCCTGCTTTCACACTGAGCTCTGAGGAGATTTGCTAGAGGAGGCTTTAAACTATAAGGGATGCTGATGTGTTGGTATCCAGAAAGGTAGAGAGGGGGAGAAAAGATCAATCTGAGGCTGGTGCAGTTGAGGAAAAGGTGCAAGTCAAGGCAGGCAGGAGCAAGGCAGAGAACTAATAAATTTAACTATTTATTTCACTGCAAGAGGCCTGACAGCTAAGGCAGATGAACGCAGGCATGGGAAGTCCATTCAGTATTCTAATAACAGTAGGGTAGAAACTGTTACAAAACCAGCTGGTGCGTGTTCATGTTGTACCTTCTCCCCGATAGTAGAGGTTGTAGAAAAGCATTGCCAGGGTGGGATGGGTCTTTAAGAATGCTGGAGGTCTGTCCTTAATAGCAGGCCTGATAGATGGATTCTATCGATGGGAGGTTGGCCTTTGTGATTGGGATATCATAGCAGTTACAGAGATATGACTCCGGGATGGACAGGACTGGCAGCTTAATGTTCCACGGTATGATGCCAAGGAAGCATAGAAAGGGTGCAAGAGAGGAGGGTGGTTTCTGGTTAGGGATAACATTACGGCTGTACTGAGGGAGGATATTCAAGGGAGTCTGTCCAGTGAAGTTATTTGGGTGGAACTGAGAAATAAGAAAGGGATGATCACCTTGGATTATACAATAAACACCCAATTTTTAAGGAGATCTCAATTGTCTGTAAGAATAATAGGGTGATTATGGTAGGGGATTTTAACTTTCCAAATATAGACTGGGACTGCCATAGTGTTAAGGGCTTGGATAGAGAGGAATTTATTAAGTGTGCACAAGAAAATGTTCTTCTTCAGTATATGGATGTACCCAATAGAGAAGGAGCAAAATTTGATCTACTCTTGGGGAAATAAGGCAGGGCAAATGACTGAGATGCCAATGGGGGAGTACTTTGGGGCCAGTGACCATAATTTTATTAGTTTTAAATTAGTAATGGGAAAGGATAGACCAGATCTAAAAGCTGAAGTTCCAGTTTGGACAAAGGCCAATTTTGATGGTATTTGGCAAGAATTTTCAAAAGTTGATTGGGGCAGATGTTTGAAGGTAGAGGGATGGTGGAAAAGTGGGAAGCCTTCAAAAATGAGATAACAAGAGTCCAGAGACATTATGTATGTTCCTATTAGTGTGAACGGCAAGGCTGCTAGGTATAGGGTATGCTGGATGCATGGAGAAATTGATGCTCTGCTCAAGAAAAAGAAGAAAGCATATGTTCTGTATAGACAACAGAGGCCGAGTGAATCCCTAGAAGTGTATAAGGGCAGTAGGAGGATGTTGGAAGATAGAAATCAGAAGAGTGAAAATGGGATATGAGATAACTTTGGCAGATATCCAAGGGGATTCTACAAATTCTTGAAGTCAAAAGAGTAACTCGGGAGTGAATAGGGCCCCTTAGAGATCATCAAGTCCACCTTCCAGAGCATTCTGTCTGGACATATCACTACTTGGTATGACAACTGTACCATTCAAGAGAGTGGTTGCAGAGAGTGGTGAACTCAGCCTGGGCAATCACAAAGGCCAACCTCCCATCTATACAATCCATCTACCAGGCCTGCTATTAAGGACAGGTCTCCAGCATTCTCAAAGATCCATCCCACCCTGGCAATGCTTTTCTACAACCTCTACCATCGGGGAGAAGGTACACAAGCCTGAACACTTGCACCAGCCAGTTTCGTAACAGTTTCTACCCCACTGTTGTTAGAATACTGAATGGACTCACAAACTCTTAATATTCGCCTGTACCTGTGTTTTTGTTTTTGCCGCTGTTTACCTACTATTTACTTATCTATGCTACTTAACTCTGATCTGCCTGTATTGCTCGCAAGACAAAGCTTTTCACTGTGCCTCGGTACACGTGACAATAAATTTTAATTCCATTTAATGTGTGGCACCACAGGGGATGGGTGAGATACTAAACAAGTATTTTAGAACATAGAACATAGAAGAATACAGCGCAGTACAGGCCCTTCGGCCCTCGATGTTGCGCCGATCCAAGCCCACCTAACCTACACTAGCCCACTATCCTCCATATGCCTATCCAATGCCCGCATAAATGCCCATAATGAGGGAGCAGCCTTTCCTCATACAATCTTTCTACCATACCAGGCAACATCCTGGTAAACCGTTCCAGTGCCTCCACATCCTTCCTATAATATGGTGACCAAAACTGCACACAATACTCCAGATGCGGCCGCACCAGAGTCTTATATTTTGTATCAGTGTTTCCTGTGGAGAAGGATATGAAAGCTATGGATATGGAAGTTCTGTAACCTGGGGAAACAAACAGTGATATCTTAATCTATCTCTATTAAAGAGACGTTTTAAACACATAAGGTGGATAAATCCCTGGGACCTGATCAGGTGCGCTCTAGAACTTTGTGAGAAGCTAGGAAAGCAATCATCAATAGCCACTGGTGAGTGCAGGAAGACTGGAGGTTGGCTAACATGGTGCCATTATTTAGGAAAGGTGGTAAGGAAAAACCAGGGACCTATAGACTGGTGAGCCTGAGGTCAGTTGTGGGTAAATTGTCCTGAGGATTTAGATGTCTTTGGAAAGGCAAGTACTGATTAGGAATGGTCAACATGGCTTTGTGTGTCACAGTAACTTGCAGAATTGGAGGGTTTGAGCTGTAGGGAGAGGCTGAATAGGCTGGAGCTATTTTCTCGAGCATTGGAGGCTGAGGGATGACTTTTTATAGAGGTTTATAAATAAAGAGTGGCATGGATAGGGTGAATAGCCAATATCTTTTCCCCAGGGTAGGGGGGTCCAAAGCTAGAGGGCATAGGCTTGACAGGGTAATTATTTAAACGGGACCAAAGGGGCAACATGCAAAGGGTGTTGTGTATGGAATGAGCTGGCGGAGGAGGTGGTAGAGGTTGGTACAGTTATAATATTAAGGTATCTGGATGGGTATACGAATGGGAAGGGTTTAGAGGATATGGGCCAAATGCTGGCAAATGGGATCGGATTTAATTTAGAGTATCTGGTCAGCATGGACGTGTTGGACCGAAGGGTCTGTTTCCAAGTTTACAACTCTGACTTTATGATTGAATTTTTTTAGAAAAGTGATGAAGAGGATTGATGAAAGTAGAGCAGTGGACATTGTCTATAACGATGTCAGTAAGGTGTTAAAGGTTTCACATGGTAGACTTGTTAGCAAAGTTAGATCAGATGGAGAACTAGCCACTTGGACATAAAATTGGTTTGAACATAGTGTGGTGGTGGAGGGTTGCTTTTTGAACTGGAGGCATGTGACCAGTGGTGTGCAGCAAGGATTGGTGCTGGGTCCACTGTTTTTTGTCACTTATATAAATGATTTAGATGTGAATATAGGAGGTATAGCTAGCAAGTTTGCAGATGACACCAAAATTGGTGGTCTAGTGGACAGCGAAGAAGGTTTGCTCATAGAACAAAGGCACCTTGATCAGATGGGGAAATGGGCCGAGGAGTGGCAATGGAGTTTAATTTAGATAATATGATGTGCAGCATTTTGATAGGGCAAATCAGGGTAGGACTTATACATTTAATGGTAAGGTCCTGGGGAGTGTTGCTGAACAGAGACCTTGGGGTGCAGGATCATAATTCCTTAAGTGGAATCACAGGTAGGCAGGGTTGTGAAGGGAGCATTTTATACTTGCCTTTATTGGTCAGTGCATTGAATATAGAATTTGGGAGGTCATATTGCAACAGTACAGGACATTGGTTAGGCCATTTTTTTGGAATGCTGCATTCAATTTTGGTGTCCCTGCTATAGGAAAGCTGTTTTGAAACTTGGAAGGGTTCAGAAAAGATTTAAGAGTTGGAAGGTTTGGGAGAGGCTGAATAGGCTGGTGCTACTTTGCCTGGAGTGTTGGAGGTTGAGAAGTGACCTTGTAGAAGATCATAAAATCATGAAGGGCATGGATAGGCTGAATAGTCAAAGGTTTTGCTCCATGGTATTGGAGACAAAACTACAGGGCATAGTTTTAAGGTGAGAGGGGAAAGATTTAAAAAGGACCTAAGGAGCAATGTCTTCATGCAGAGGATGGTGCGTGTATGAAATGAGCGGCCAGAGGAAGTGGTGGAGGCTGGTACAATTATAACATTTAAAGGGCATCTGGTGGATACATGAGTTGGAAGGGTTTCGAGGATATGGGCCAAATGTTGGCAAGTGGGACTAGATTAAATTTAAAAACTGGTCACCGTGGACTAGTTGGACCGAAGGCTCTGTTTCCATGCTGTACATCTCTATGACTCTGTGACTCTAATTATGTTTGAATTTATTTTTGCCTAGTGACTTTCCTTGTGAGGTTTCATCATCATCCAGTTGATTAAAGATTACAAACAGCAAGTCCTGACAGAATCTGCCAATAACCAATTGTAAACTCCTGCAGTGTGTGAACACATGCTTATGTGGAATTGATTAAGGCTAAATGTCCTCTGCTGAGGTTGTAATGTCTGTGCATTTCTACTTAAACCATTAGTTGTTCGATCTAGCTTTCCTGGCATTTGGATATGTACCATAGATGGTAAGCTAAAAACAGGCTGATTTTTATTTTCTTTCACCACCCTCTAACAAACCTTATGGTTGAGTTCTTTACTCCATACTGTGAGGGGTAACATTTCTAGCAAGCCCTGAGCTTAGGCAAGCATGGACAGAGAACAGAGGCAGTCTTAAACCATGCATGTGATGATGGCTGACACCAGACAAACTCAAAAGTACTCCGCACAGCATGGGGTGGTGTAAGTCTATTAGAGCTAAGTATTTAGTTTAGTGGCAGAGACCAGTAATTTTAGTGCTTATTGTAAGTATTTAATGGGATGTGATTTTTTATAGGTTTAGTTTTAAGTGGTTTCAATTTGTGTTTTAATGTTAGTTTTAGGTTTACATAACTGATTATATAATAACTGTTATCTGACATGCCCGAGCAACTAGAGCCTGTTACATACACATTGTGTGCCATGTCAGAATGCCAGGGCATTGATGTGTCCTGGAAAACCACATGCCCATGAGGTGTTGCCAGCTGCTCCAGCTTGCCCTCTGGCAGTGCATTCAGGAAGCTGCAGAGAGTTCAGAAAAAGAGCAAGTAGGTGACTTCTAGCATAAGGCGCCTTCCTACTTTTAGGGCTAGTTTTGAGACGCAAGCCTAACAGGTTCCACCTGAACAGAGACAGAAACACTATCTTCACAGTGGCACAGACTTATGCTTGTGGAGTTGACACGGGGAGAAAATACCAGTAGCAAAGAGTAGAAATAAGATGCATGAAAAGCCAAGAGGGACAAACAAAACAAAATGCAGAAAGAGCAGGAATAAGACTGAGAAAAGTAACAAAGTTGATCAGCAGTGTTAGAATGTGTTAATTCAATGAGTATTATAAATAAGCTTGACAAAGCTACAGAGGTAGGAGTTTAGTTAGGTCACATGGAGTTTTAATTTTGTGACTATAACAGAGGCAGAAATGGAAACAAAACCATTGGAGCCAATGTCTCCAATGTTATTTAGGAGGGAGAGAAGGTACACTATTACAGTTCTCAGAGGAACAATATCCTGGAGTGTTTAAAGATTGAATCTATTTAGCTTGAGTTCATCTACAAAAGGAATATAAAATGTGGAAATACAGACAAATTCCAGAAAAATCTTTCTTTTAAAATAAGTAACAATAGAGTATTTCATCCAAACACATATATACTGGGAAAGAAGCAAGGTAAAGTGGTTTGGGCAAAGGTGACTTGTTAGAGGTGTACAAGATGATGACAGCTGAAAATGTATTGCTGGAAAAGTGCAGCAGGTCAGGCAGCATCTAAGGAACAGGAGAATCGAAGTTTCAGGCATAAGCCTGAAGAAGGGCTTATGCCCGAAACGTCGATTCTCCTGTTCCTTGGATGCTGCCTGACCTGTGCTTTTCCAGCAACACATTTTCAGCACTGATCTCCAGCATCTGCAGTCCTCACTTTCTCCGACAAGATGATGACAGACATAGATCGAGTGGATAGTCAGACTTTTTCCCATGGTGGAAATGGCTATCATGAGGGGGCATAAGTTTAAGGTGATTGGTGGAAGGTATAGGGGAGATGTCAGAGGTAGGTTATTTACTCAGTTATGGGTGCGTGGAATGCACTACCAACGGTGTTAGTAGAGTCAGATACATCAGGGATATTTAAATGACTCTTTGATCGTAGGCAAATGGATGATAGTAAAATGTAGGGTGTATAGGTTAGTTTGATCTTAGAGCAGGGTAAACGATTGGTAACGTCAAGGGCCTGTATTGTGCTGTACTATTCTATGTTCTATATTCAAAATGGAGAGGTTTGATCCAGCAAGCTGGGAGAAACCATTTTCTCTGGCAAATTGGTCACTTATCCGATGACATAGATTTAAAACGATTGGCAACAAAAGAGCAGGAAGAGAAACTATTTCAGTCTTATGATCTGGTTTGCATTAAACAGAAGGCCGATGGACTCCGGTTCAATAAGAACTTAATAAAAAGCTCAACGTGAATCGAAGAGAACTAATTTGCAGGATAGTGAGAGGAAATGTTGGATTGGACAACTCGTTCAAATGTGTATTCTTAGCAAGCCTCGTTCTATGCTGGAAGATTCTATATCCATTTCTATTTGTTTCTATTTGTATTTTCAGCCCATTTAGTCATCTAGCAGCAAGTCAATTAAAATTCTACAAATTTACAGCTCTGTTAGGCAGAATGGAGCAGTTTGATCTGAGTAACCCTGGCTTTCAGAATACAGCACCTATGAGTAAGTCCACACTTGCATCTGGTCTCTCTGACGTTTTGGTGCTCTGAACTAGGGTTGGGGGTTAATTGTAATCTTGCAAACTAACAAAACCATAAATAATTTTGTCAATAAAAATTCTGCAAGGAGCACCGTTGTAATTTCACATGATTTATGGCAGTCATCTTTCAAACCTGTTGCATGCAGCGTGGTTGTAGCACCTACACACCACACTGCACAAGGACTCTGCAGTGGTCATTCGTACTGTAGTTTTTTTGGCCAGATACATCTGTGATAGTTGAATTGGTAAAGGTGACGTCAGTAAGTTTATTTTTCTCCCACTCTTGCTAGTCCCCTCTCCAACTGCTGAAGGGATCTTTTGTGTACCATAGCTGTAACCAAATTGATTGTGTTTTTGGCCCATTTGGTATCCTCTCTTTCCAGCAATGCAAAGTGCTTCTTAATACCACCACTCCTCCCACCATTCTTTTTTCTATCTTTCCTGGATACGATGTATGTGGGAATACTGTATCTATAGGTCATCTATTGTTCTATTACAGTTTTTCCTGTCAGTCTTTGGTTCTATTTCACCCTGGCCAGTCTCTGTTTCACCCCTCTTCCAATTTAACTGACTTACTTGCCCTTACTTTTCTGCAAAGCTAGATTAAACCTCTACGATACTATGATCATTCTTACCCAAGTGTTTCCACATAGTCACTCAGTTCACATGGCCCATCTCATTCCCAACACCAGATCCAACAATGCCTTCTTTCTAGCATGAAGAGAACAGGAGGAGGCTATTCAGCCCATCAAACCCACCATGCAATTCAATAAGTTTATAGTTGATGATCTCAGGGCAGCAAGGTGATGCTGTCTCCTTTTTCCTTTATCACTCATCTCCAGTAACCTATTGACATCTGTCTTGAACCTATCCAATGATTGAACTTCCACAGCCTTCTGGGATAGAGAATTCCAAAGATTCATCACCCTCCCTTGAGAAGAAATTCTGCTCCTCAGTTTTAAATGGTCTACTTTTTATCTTGGGTTAATGTCCCTGGTTCTACCTGGTTGCTATTGAGGGGAAACATCCTACCAATATGAGCCCTTTAAACATTTTATAGATTTTAATTAGATCACCTCCCATTCTTTGAAGCTCTAGGGAATAGAGATTAATCTGATGATCTTCCAGTTACTCCATCTATGGCAATTCTATCCTTCTTTAAGTAAGACTGTAACTCCACACAATATTCCAGATAGTATCTCACAAAAGTCATATACAGCCCCAGCAAGATGTCATCTGTACTCCAGTCTCCATAAAATGAATGCCAAGTATTGCTTGCCTTTCTAACTGCTTACTGCAAATTCGTAATAACTTTTAGTGATTCATAAACAAGGATAATTTGATCCCCTTGGATGCCCTGTCATTCTGTTTTTGAGATTTTTTTTCTACCAAAGTAAATAATTTCACACACACTTTCGTTACCTTCCATCTGCATGTTCTAACCCATTCACTTAGCCTGTCCAAGTTCTTAAGTTTTCTTGTGCTCCACTCAACTTGCATTCCGACTCAGTTTGGTGTCATCAGCAAGTTTGGAAATTTTACAATTTGTCCTTACTTCCAATCACTTTTAAATATCAATTGTGAACAGTTGTGGACCCAGCAATGTGATCCCCACTGCTAACAATCTGCCATCTGAGAATGATCCAATTATTGCCACTCCTCTCCTTTCTGTCTGTTAACTGATTCTCCGTCGCAACTAGTATATTTCGTGCCCAACCTCGAACCCTCCAACCACACGGGATGAATGTAGATTTCTCCAGCTTCCTTATTTCCCGTTTTTCCAGCACCACATTTTTCAACTCTGGTCTCCAGCATCTGCAGCCCTCACTTTCTCCTAGTCAACCTCATGCAGTCTAACTTTATTTACTTCCCTTCTGAAAACACATACTGTATATCTACTGGTTCTCCTTTGTCTATGCTGCAAGCATCATTCTTAAAAAAACCTGAAGTTTGTTATTTGATTTCCCTTTCATAAATCCATGTTCACTCTGTCCAATTTTCCATTCTTTTTCTAAATCTCTATTTAACACTAGGTATTAGAATAGATTCTAATTTCCTTGCTACTGGTCTCAAGGTTATAGATCTGTAGTTCTCCATTCTCCATCTCTCTTTTCCTCTATCATTAATTACTTGCCTTATATTTGCTACCTTCTAGTCAATAGGAATCTTACCAGAATCTATAAAATTTTGAAAAATAGCCTCTAAATGCATCCACTATTACTGTAGCTAGTCTATTTAATCTACTTCAGGTGAAGCTAATCTGGTTCCGGAGATTTCTCAAACCTCAATCCAACTATTTCTTTTACAAGTAAATCTTCATGAACACTTACTTCCATTAGTTCCTCAGTTCAACAAGTTCATGGTTACATGACATTTGTGGGAGATCTTCTGTGTCTTCTTCTATGCAGTTATAGCTCCTAACACATTTTAGAAATGCCTTTCCTTCCTTGCTCTTTTACTCGAGTTACTCAAATATCAATTGGGATGATATTAAAGTCTCACCTCTCCATGGTTTTTGCAGAACTCTAGGATTTCCCTGAAGATTTTCTCCTTTCTCTCACTATTTATAATCCTATTGAAGACTTTCAGTAGTCTAATCATAGCTTTTTCTTTGCTTTCCAACACTGATAATTAATTCTATTCTTTCCCCTCAAGGACACCTTGTTCCAACAGTCTTCCTCATTAAGAAATCCAATGCTATCTTATTTCATCCTCGATCCTTTCTGAACTTTATCAGTGAATATTAAGCACAGGATCCTCATCGTTTTAAGCCATGCTGCCACCAATACCTCATATTTCCACATGGCTATTTGTACTTATAGTTCAGCAACCTTTATTCACGATACTTTAATTACATGCACTCTAGACTGGCCTTTTGTGTTCTTCAGTGTTCTGTTAAGAATACTCTAATTAAAATGGAACTATTCCCCATTTTCACTTTTATGTAGCTTTATTGCGTTTCTCTGCCCCTGAATGTTGGTTAAAAACAATGACTGCAGATGCTGGAAACCAGATTCTGGATTAGTGGTGCTGGAAGAGCACAGCAGTTCAGGCAGCATCCAAGGAGCAGCGAAATCGACGTTTCGGGCAAAAGCCCTTCATCAGGAATAAAGGTAGAGAGCCTGAAGCGTGGAGAGATAAGCTAGAGGCGGGTGGGGGTGGGGAG
>NC_057734.1:50748328-50765258 GCF_004010195.1 Chiloscyllium plagiosum
GTGCCAGGATGGGAGGGTGGGTTGTAGGGGGTCGTGGACCTGACCAGGTTGTCACGAAGTGAACGGTCTTTGCGGAAGGCGGAAAGGTGTGGGGAGGGAAATATATCCCTGGTGGTGGTGTCTGTTTGGAGGTGGCGGAAATGTCGGCGGATGGTTTGGTTTATGCGAAGGTTGGTAGGGTGGAAGGTGTGCACCAGGGGCGTTCTGTCCTTGTTACGGTTGGAGGGATAGGGTCTGAGGGCGGAGGTGCGGGATGTGGACGAGATGCATTGGAGGGCATCTTTAACCACGTGGGAAGGGAAATTGCGGTCTCTAAAGAAGGAGGCCATTTGGTATGTTCTGTGGTGGAACTGGTCCTCCTGGGAGCAGATCTGATGGAGGCGGAGGAATTGGGAATACGGGGTGGCATTTTTTGCAAGAGATAGGGTGGGAAGAGGTGTAATCCAGGTAGCTGTGGAAGTCGGTGTGTTTGTAAAAAAGATCAGTGTTAAGTCGGTCGTCATTAATGGAGATGGAGAGATCCAGGAATGGCCCCAGCTATGCCTGTCTCTTTGTTGGCTACGTAGAACAGTTGATCTTCCGTAATTACACCGGCACCACTCCCCACTTCTTCGTCCGCTACATTGATGACTGCATTGGCGCCACCTCGTGCTCCCGTGAGGAGGTTGAGCAATTCATCAACTTCACCAACACATTCCACCCCGACCTTAAATTTACCTGGACCATCTCTGACACGTCCCTCCCCTTCCTGAAACATTGACTCTCCTGCTGCTCAGATGCTGCCTGACCTGCTGTGCATTTCCAACACCACACTCTCGACTCTTATATTCAGCATGTGCAGTCCTGACTTTCACCATTGCTGCCATGGTCTGTACTGTGGCACCACCATTGTCCGAGTTTCCAATGCTGGGTTTCCTTCTGAGATTAGCACCCACCTTGAAGATACTTTCATTTCCTGTTAATTCCTAATCTTGTAGCCAGTCACTTCCTCAACTGTCTTGAGCTCAAAGATGACCACTTCCTGGAATGTATATTTCTTTATTGTGGGCTGAAGGAAAAGCTTGTGAATGATAATAGAATCTTCACAGTGTGAAAGCAGGCCATTCAAGCCCATCAAGTCCACACTAACTCTCTCTCAAAGAGTACCTCACCCAGACCTGTTTACACTGGCCCCTCCCCATCCCTGTAATCCTGCTAATTAAGCTAGCCTGCACATGTCTGGACGCCATGGGCAATTTAGCATGGTCAATCCACTGAACTTGCACATCTTTGGATTGTGGGCGGAAACCCAAGCAGACACAGGGAAAATATGCAAACTCCCCACAGATACTCACACGAGGCTGGAACTGAGCCCAGTCCCTGGCACTGTGAGGCAGTAGTACTAACCACTGAGCCCCCATGATGCATACCAGTCTGACTTGTGTTTTCTATACCTCCGAACAGTGCACTTCCTCCAAGTATTACTTTTTTAAAAATACCAAAGAATGGAGGACAGTGTTCTCCTTGGGGTGGAGAGTGTGGTTGCCTATGTGTCACAGGCTGAGGTGTGACCTTATAGAGGTTTACAAAATCATGAGGGGCATGGGTGGCGTAATCGACATGGTCTTTTCCCTGGAGTGGGGGAGTCTAGAACTAGAAGGCATAGTTTAAGGTGAGCGTCGCAAGATTTAAAAGGGACCTGGTACAATTACAACATTTAAAAGACATCTGGATGGATATATGAATAGGAAGGATTTAGAGGGATATGGGCCTAGTGCTGGCAAATGGGATTAGATTAATTTTAGAATGTCTGCTTGGCATTGACGAGTTGGACTGAAGGGTCTGTTTTCCATGCTGTACATCTCTATGACTTTAACTGATGCTGGAAATCAGAAACAAAATCAGAAATTGCTGAAAAATTTCAAACCGATCTGGCAGCATCTGTGGAGAGAAAGCAGAGCTGACATTTCAGGTCCAGTCTGAAGAAGGGTCACTGGATCTGAAGTGTTAAATCTGCTTTCTTTCCACACATACTGCCAGACTTGCTGAGTTTTTCCAGCAGTTTCTTACTATGTTACTATTTTACTTATGGAATTACTTCTGGGTGGGGAAAAAAAGCACCATGAAAGGGATTGCTGAACATTCTTAAAAGTAAGTGACTGAAACTGTGTTGCATGTTGTTTACACGACTGCTTTGTCCAAGCATGGGGCATGGGGATCAGAAGATGTTTGTAGATAATACCAGGAGGAGTGTGTGGAGCATGAGATTTGTCCAGCAACAAGGAGCTGATTGGCTCGCATAATTATGACCAGTTATGGGGATGCCAAAGACCATTGGCCTGGCGATAAGTGATTCAGTAAGAACAGAGAAGATGGTAAAAGGGGAGTGTGGCATTGTTAATCAAGGGTAGTAATACAGCAGCTGAGATAACATGCGAGGACTCATCCACTGAGGTAGTTTGGGCTGAGGTTAGAAACAGGAACGGAGAGGTCACCCTGTTGGGAGTTTTCCAAAGGCCTCAATTGTTCCAGGGATGTAGAGGAAAGAATAGCAAAGATGATTCTCAATAGGAGCGAGAGTAAAAGGGTAGTTATTATGGGGGACTTTAACTTCCCTAACATTGACTGGGAATAGTATAATTTGAGTGGTTTAGATGGATCAGTTTTTGTTCAATGTGTGCAGGAGGGTTTTCTGACACAGTATGTAGACAGGCCAACAAGGGGCGATGCCATATTGGATTTGGTACTGGGGAATGAACCTGGCCAGGTGTTAGATTTGGAGGTAGGTGAGTACTTTGGTGAAAGTGACCACAATTCATTTATGTTTACAAGAGCAATGGGCAGGGATAGGTATATACCACAGGGAAAGAGGTATAACTGAAGGAAAGGCAATAATGATGCGATTAGGCAAGATTTAGGATGCATAGGATTTGGAAGGAAACTGCAGGGGATGGACACTCTTGACCTTATTCTAGGGAGGGTCCTTGATAAGCATATAACTATCAGGCAGGGAGCTAGTTGTTGAGGGGGAGCCATAGTTTACTAAAGAAGTTGAAGCTCTTGTCAAGAGGAAGAAGAAGGCTTGTGAGGATGAGGCGTGAAGGCTCAGTTAGGGGGCTTGGGAGTTATATGTTAGCTAGAAAAGATCTAGAGAGGGCTAAGAAGAGCCGGGAGGGGACATGAGAAGTTGTTGGTGGATAGGATCAAGGAAAACCTTAAGGCCTTCTATATCAGAAATAAAAGAATGAGTAAGATTAGGAGAAAGTGAGGACTGCAGATACTGGAGATCAGAGCTTAAAGATGTGTTGCTGGAAAAGTGCAACAGGTCAGGCAGCATCAAAGGAGCAGGAGAATCGACGTTTCGGGCGTTCCTGAAGAAGGGCTTATGCCCGAAAGGTCGATTCTCCTGCTCCTTTGATGCTGCCTGACCTGTAGTGCTTTTCCAGCAACACATTTTTAAGCTCTGAGTAAGATTAGGGCCAATCAAAGATAGTAGTGGAAGGTTGTGTGTGGAATCTGAGGAAATAAGGGAAGCCCTTAATGAATACTTTTCGTCAGTATTCACATTGGAAAAGGAGAAAGTGAGGTCTGCAGATGCTGGAGATCAGAGCTGAAAAGGGCAATGTTACTGAGAATACGGAAGTACAGTTTACAAGATTAGACGGGATTGTGGTGGACAATGAGGAGGTTTTAGCAATTTTGGAAGATCTGAAAATAGATAAGACCCCTGAGCTGAATGGGATTTATCCTCCAATTCTCTGGGAAGCCAGGGATGAGATTGCAGAGCCTTTGGCTCTGATCTTTGTTGTCTTTGTCAACAGGAGTAGGGCCAGAAAACTGGAGGATAGCAAATGTTGTTCCCTTGAAGAGGGGGAGTCGAGACAACCCTGGTAATTATAGGCCAGTGAGCCTTACTTCGGTTGCAGGTAAGGTGTCGGGAAGGTTATAAGTGAAAGGATTTATAATCATGTGGAAAGGAAAAATCTGATTAGGGATAATCAACGGTTTTGTAAAGTGCAGGTCCTGCCTAATTAACCTTTATTAGGTTCTTCAAGAAGGTGACGAAACAGATGGATGAAGGTAAAGCGGTTGGTGTGGTGTATGTGGACTTCAGTAAGGTGTTTGATAAGATTCCACACAGTAGGCTATTGCATAATGTATGGAGTTTTGGGGTTGAAGGTGATTTAACAAGTTGGATCAGAAATTGGCTAGCTGAAAGAAGACAGAGGGTGGTGGTTGATGGGAAATGTTCATCCTGGAACTCAGTTACCAGTGGTGTGCCACAAGGATCTGTTTTGGGGCTACTGCTGTTTGTCATTTTTATAAATGATCTAGATGTGAGTGTAGGAGATTGGGTTAGTAAATTTGTGGATGACAATAAGGTAGGCAGAGTTAATGGATAGTGCCGAAGGATGTTGTGGGTTACAGAGGGGCAGAGATAAGATGCAGAACTGGGTTGAGAAGTGGCAAATGGAGTTTAATGCGGAAACGTGTGAGGTAGTTCACTTTGGAAGAAATAACAGGAATGCAGAGTACTGCGCTAATGTTAAAGTTCTTGGTAGTGCAAATGAACAGAGATCTGTGTCCAGGTGCATAATTCCCTGAAAGTTGCCACCCTGGTTGATAGGATTGTTAAGAAGGCATATGGTGTGTTGGCATTTATTGGTAGGGGGATTGAGTTTCCGAGCCACGAAGTCATGGTTCAGCTGTACAAGACACTGGTAAGGCCTCATCTGGAGTATTGCGTACAGTTCTGGTTACTGCATTATAGGAAAGATGTGGAAGGTTTGGAAAGGGTTCAGAGGAGCTACACTAGGATGTTGCCTGATATGGAAAGAAGGTCTTATGAGGAAAAGCTGAGGGAACTGAGGCTGTTTTCGTTGGAGAGAAGAAGATTGAGAGGTGACTTAATCTAGACGTATAAGATAATCAGAGGGTTAGATAGGATGGGCGGTGAGAGCTTTTTTCCTCGGATGGTGAAGGCTAACACAAGGGGACATGGCTTTAAATTGAGGGGTGATAAGTTTAGGGGACAGATATCAGGGGTAGTTTCTTTACTCAGAGTCGTAGGGGTGTGGAACAACCAGCCTGCAACAGTAGTAGACTCGCTGACATTAAGGGCATTTAAATGGAGATTGGACATACAAATGGATAATAATGGAATGGCGTAGGTTAGATGGACATCAGATTAATTTCACAGGTTGGCGCAACCTTGAGGGCCGAAGGGAATGTAACTGATGCCCATCTCACCTACGTCATTCCATTATTATCCATTCTAAGTTCTGTAACTCTTTGGTTTCCAGGTAGCTGAACAGCTCGTAGAAGTGAACAATGTTGAGGGAAACCTTCAGACTGCTGAAAGTCTGTCTGAGCTGTAAAATATCTAAAGGCTGAACAAAAACCATTATTTCCTCCCACCAATTGCTGTAACAGTAACTATGGTACATACTGCAAATAGTTCAATCATCCTATATATCCTGTGAAGGAGTGAAAGAACCTGGAGAAAAAAGTTTGAAGAACAAAGCTTAAATTTATCATTTAAAAGTCGTAGCAATTGTTGCAGGAAAGGGAAGCAGTTTTCTTCAAGTTTAAACTGAGTTTCATACTGCAGAGATAGGCAGCATCTGCTGGGCAGAACAACAGACACCTTACATGCCTCTGTCTTTGTGTGCATGTGTGTCTCTCTATCTTGTTTCCAGATCCAACTGCTCAGTTAGCTGAGAACCAATCTGCTTCATTTGTAAACATCCCCTCTGCTCTGATCATATGCACCTTGCAGGAACCCACAGTCACAGAAACTGAGTTCACAATAGGTATTGAATTCCTCACTATGAAATTATGCAGCTATCTGGTAAGTCTCAGCATTCAAAAGCCATTTCATTCCATTGGTCTCCCCAGTTTTTAAGACACAAAAACAAAAAGACTGTGTATAGCCATGTGTTAACAGTTCATAGCTGTTTAATTGTGATTAGAATCTTCATATTTGAAATAAATAGTAGTTCTTCTCAAATATAGGTACTTGGCCAGTGTTTTGTTATCTTAATTTCAACAGACCAGTAAATCAGGAACTTCACATGCTTTGATTTGCGTTATTGTGGGGACCCCGGGAGTAGTGGGGTTTGAGAGTCCGTGCACTTTAGCAAGTCGTTTGTAACAATACTCCTCATTAGAAAGAGACAGCAGTGTAAAATGAGACTGTCACTAGGCTATAATCTAGAGAACCAGGTTAATGCTTTGGGAAGCTGCTGAAACTGAAATTTTATTTAATAAAATGTGAATTATAAAGTTAGTCTTAGTTTCAGTGAGGGTCATCAGTTTTTCTAAAAACTCGTCTGGTTTACATTGTAGTTTAGGGAAGGAATCTGTTGTCCTTACCTGGTCAGGCATACGTATGACTCCAAATCCACAGCAATGTGGTTGACTATTTAACTGCCCTCTGAAATGGCAAACCACTCTGTTCAAGAACAATTAAGGATGGGCAACAAACCCTTAGGTTTGTCAATGATGCCCAAATCCCATTTAAGAATTTAAAAATGTGTCCCTATATTTACCCCAAATGAAATTTAAATTTCCCTGCTCTTAGCTGGAATGAATGCCTCAAGAGTGAAGAAATACTCACCAATCGCTGACCTGCTGCCTAAATATCCCAGATTTTTGATTCTATTGTTAGATCTCACAATTGGAATGTTGTATACCTTTTAAGAGACATATAACATATGCCCTGATGCTATAAAAGTGGCTGTCTCTATCTGAACAGGGGCCACTTAAAGGATGGCACACTGCAAGTGGCTGTGTTTCTAACAAAAAAGCTTTGGATTTATCTAGACCCTGTATCTGTGATAGGTGTGTATATTTCAGGAGCTGTAATATACATTCACTTGAATCTTTCATTACCATGTAACCCATAAATTCTTGTGTTAACAAGAACTAATATAATATTGTCTCAAGAGGTTTAAGCACCCTCCTGGAGACAAAACCCCACAATATTAGTGGCAGAACAGTTTATTTTCCATTTCCCAGTCCATTCACTCCCAAAACCCCAACTTGATATATCCTAATTAGTCTCATTAGGCTCCTACACCTCCACAGTTGCTTTTACTCCTGGTCTTTTCTATTACCATGTATTGATCACCATTTGTCACACTGTACTTCCTGCCTCCTGAGTCTTTCTATGGTAAGACATGCTCAATATTGCACCAGTTGGAGGAGTTGTCTTTTGATTAAGACTTTATACCAAGGCCCTTTCAGTCCTCTCAGATAATTGTAAAATCCCACTGCACTGTTCAAAGAGGAGAGCTCTGCTCTAATATGCCCTGATCAGTATATACCCATCGAATAATAATATTATCTGGTCATTTTTAAGCTTGCTATGTCTCCACCATTACAAACTATGATTACATTTCCAAAAGTATTTTAATTGGCTGTACAAAATTTGAAACATCCCAAAGTTAGAAAGTTCTCCTTCTTTCTGTCTCTCCCTTATGGTAACAGTTTAATTCTTTTAAAACAGAAGGTTACACTTGGGAAAATATTTAGTGTACAGTGCATCCGTTAACTAACATATTTTCCATTGACTTGCAGCTCCTTGATCAGGGTTTAGTGAGGAAACAAATAAGCACATTCTAAACTCTTTCTAATTTAAGATTTTGTTTGGCTTTCAACTCGTGAGAGTTACAGGAAGTCTACTGTATAAATATGGGGTAAGCAAGACTAGTTAATAACAATTTTTGTAAACTATTTAAATTTTGATTTGAACTAATGATGACAGTGCTTTAGTGCAATTTGGAAAACAAGCCACTGTTTTTGTTTTTTGTGCCAATTCTGATGCTCATGGCCATTTTGGATAGAATTCTGAAAAACGTCCAACTGCATGTTTTTCCCGTTATCATCTGGTTGTGGTTTGAATGGAATTTTCCGTTCTGTTGGCCAGATGCCAGCTCTCATTTGGTCTGCTTATGGTTTGCTGTGTTCAGCTGAAATGTAGACATTTATTTTTACCACAAGAATGTTGAGGTTACCGTTTTCCCTAATTTGCCCGGTCTGACCACTGCAGCTGTTTGTGATGATGATTTTCGTGCTGATTTTGTACAGCTCAGAAAATATCTTTATGATAAAGTTTAACCCTGTTATACGCACAGGTCTCCAACGTGACCACAATGTGATATGCAGATTCAGGAGAATAGGTAATGGGCAATAGAGAAATGTCAGAGAAGCTAAATGGTTACACAGCGTCTGTTGTCACTGAAGAAGATACAAGAAATCTCATCAAACTAGAGATTCAAGCGGCTAGGGAAATGACTTTAGGAAATTGTATTTGTAAAAGATTGTGCTGAATAAATTTTAATAGAGCTGGAAAGTTGATTAATCCGTAAGACACGATGGTCAAAGTCCTTGTGTATTGAAAGAGGTAGCTATATAGATAATTGATGAATTGGTGACTATTTTCCCAGATGCTATAGATTTGGGCATGACTCCTGCAGCTTGCAAGGTCACATATGTCACCCGACTATTTAAGAACAGAATAAGAGAGAATCGTTGGACTGTGTCAGCCTTAGCCTTACATCAGGAGTAGAGAAAATGCTAGAATCTGTTATAAAGGGTGTGTATACCCGTTTCTCCCTACCCCCCCCCCCCCCACCCACCCACCTGAGTCGAAGCAAAACATTTTACCTCCATGTTTATTCTGGGACCTGGAGGGATAGAGAACAATTGCCCATGTGCACAGAGACATGAATTCAGTCTTCTCTGGAACAGCAGTTTCTCAATGAACTATGTACTCATTTTACAGGGAGGAGCATCCAGATAAGGCAACATATATATTATTTGGGTGACCATTAAAATCAATGAGTATCAATAGCAGAGACCAAGCCCTTTACTGTTATAAAATGGATGTTCTTAACCTTTTTAACTGGTTTCATACAATGGATACTTTTCACCTTGGTGACATTATATACCGAATGCTACCTCATCTTGTTAAATAGCTCAACATAATGAATGCTTTTCCACCTTTTTAACCCATTACCCTTACCTCCAGCACCCCATTGTTAACTGCAAGTTCTTATCTGATCTGAGTCATGCTCAGCTGAACATCTTGTTTCACAAAACTCAGAACTTAACTCTTTCCCTGCCTGCTTATACCCTAGACACATTCTCAGGTGAATAAATAGATAATAATCTGATTGGACGTGGTCAGCATAGATTTGCAAATGGAGAATCATGTTTGATAAAATTATTGGAATATTTTTAAGATGTTACTAATAAAATCGATAAAGGAGTGCTGATGAATGTGGATTTTCAGATAAAGTCCCCATCAGGTCATAGAGTCCTACAGCACAGACATAGGCCCTTTTGGCCCAAACTGTCCATGCCGACCAAAATGCCAATTGATGCTAACCGCATTTCCCTGCACTTGGCCCATATCCTTCTAAACCTTTCCTAGCCATGTATTTGTCCAAATGCCTTTTAAATGTTGTTAATGCACCTGTCACAACCACTTCTATTGGCAGCTCATTCCATATTCCTTTGTGTAAAACAAAAAAAACAAGTTGCCCCTCCGGTTCTCTTTTATTCTTTCCCCTCTAACCTTCAACTGTTGCCCCCAACCCTGGAAAAAAGACTGAGTGCCATTTACCCTGTCCATGCTTCTCATGATCTTATACACTTCAATAAGATCCACCCCCTCAGCCTCCTGCGCTCTAAAGAACAAAGTCCTAGCTTGGCTGACCTCTCCCGATAACTCATACTGTTAAGTTCTGACAACATCCTTGTAAATTTCTTCTGCACTCTTTCCAATCTAACAGAATCCTTCATATAGCAAGGTGACCAAAACTGAACACAATACTCCCAAGTGCAGCCTCACCAATGTCCTGTACAACTGCAATGTAATTTCCCAATTTCTATATTCAGTACCCTGACGGATGAAGGCCAGTGTGCCAAAAGCTGCCTTCACTGCCCTGTCTACCTGTGACTTCACTTTCAGAGAAATATGCACCTGAACTCCAAGGTCCCTCTGTTCCACTACATTCCTTAAGGCCCTCCCATTTATCATGAAACTCCTACCTTGATAGGACTTTCCAAAATGCAAGACCTCACATTTACCTGTATTAAACTGCACTTGCCATTTCTCGACCCACTTCCCCAGCTGATCAAGGTGCTGCTGCAATTTCTGATAACCTTCCTCACTGTTCACGGTGCCTCCTATTTTAGTGTCATCTGCAAACTTAATAATCATGCATTGGACATTCTCATCCAAATCACTGATATAGATAACAACAGCAATGGGTCCAGCACTGACCCCGAGACACTCCACTATTCACAGGCCTCCAGTCTGACAAACATCCTTCCATTTTTACCCTCTGGATGTAGGTTTGCTTGCTGAGCTGGAAGGTTCATTTTCAGACGTTTCATCACCATACTAGGTAGCATCATTAATGAGCCTCTGGATGAAGCACTAGTGGTCTGGCCCGCTTTTTATTTGTTTAGGTTTCCTTGGGTTGGTAATGTCATTTCCTGTAGTGATGTCAATTCCGGTATATCCTGGTGGCTAGTTTTCTGTCTGTCCAAATGATCCACTCTCACTATTATCTTTACATACACACAAGGAAGGACACCACTTCGACTGGGACAACACATCCACCCTAGGACGAGCCAAACAGAGACATGTGTGAGAATTCCTAGAAGAGTGGCATTCTAACCGGAACTCTATCAACAAACACATTGACTTGGATCCCACTTACCGCTCCCAGGAAAAAGAACAGGAAATGATATCACCACAGGAAATGACATCACCAACCCAAGGAAACCTAAACACATAAATAAAAAGTGGGCCATACCACCAGTGCTACATTCAGAGGCTCACTGATGATGTTACCTAATATAGTGATGAAACATCTGAAAACGAACCTTCCAGCTCAGTGAGCAAACCTACATCCAGAACCTCACCTCATCAAGCCAATTGTGTATCCAGTTTGCCAGCTCTCCCTGGATCCCATGTGATCAAACCTTCCAAAGCGGCCTACTATGTGGAATCTTAACAAAGGCCTTACTGAAATCCATATAGACTATGTCTACCACCCTACCCTTGTCAACCTCCCTGATCACTTCATCAAAAAGTTGTAACAAATTTGAGGTATGATCTCCAACTCTCAAAGTCATGCTGATTATTCCTAGTCAATTCCTGTATTTCCGAATGTATGTATATCTTATCTTTCAGAACCTTCTCAAGTAACTTACCTACCCAGGATGTTAGGTTTACTGGTCTATAATTCCTGAGTTTTACTTTGCAGCCCTTCTTGAATAAAGGCACAACATTCGTTACCCAAGAGTCTTCCAAGATCTCACCCATGGCTAATGATGATGTAAAAATATCAGCCAGGGCTCCTGCAATTTCTTCTCTAGTCTCTTGCAATGTTCTTGGATATATCTGGTCAGGACCAGAAGATTTATCCACCTTCATACATTCTAACACATCCAACACCTCCTCTACTGTGATATGGACTGTTCCCAAAATATCACCACTCACTTTCCCAAATTCCAAATTTGTCTGTCTTGTTCCACAGTAAACAGGAGAAATATTCATTGAGGACCTCTCCATCTCCTGCAGTTCTACACATAGCTGGTTAGAAAAAAATTAAATCACATAGGATTAATGTACTGACAAGCATTAATGATTGGCTAATGGTCAGAAAAACAGAGTGTAGGAATAAATGAGTCAGATCATGCCTGATGGGGTACCATAAGGATAAATATTTGGAACCCTGATTGTTTTACAAGATATCAAAGATGCGAATATAGGCACTAAATGTAATATTTTCAAATAATACAAAGCTAAATGGAAATGTGAGTTATGAAGATGCAAAGCAGGTTCAGGAGGATTTAGACATACTTAGATGAATGGGCAATATCTTGACATATAGAATATTATATGAAGTAGTTATCCACTTTGGTAGGAGAAGTAAGTGTTTTTAAGTGTTAAGGGGTAAAAGTATAGATATGAAGGGACCTAGGTATCCTTAAGTCACTGAAAGTTGGTTTGGAGGTTCAACAAGCTATTAGGCACGTTAGCTTTTATTGCAAGAGGATTTGAGTCCAGGAGTAGGAAAGAGCTTGGTTAGACAACACCTAGAGTCCTGTGTACAGTTTTGATCTCACTATCTCAGAAAAAGATATTGCCATAAATGGAGTGCAACAAAGCTTCACCAGGCTTGTTGCAGGGATGGTAGGACTGTCCTATAGAGGGACAAACTGAGTTTTAAAGAATAAGAGGTGATCTCACAGAAACCTGCAAATGCTTAAAGGGATTGACACGAAGATGTAAGTAAAATGTTTTCCTTGTTGGTCAAATCTAGAACCAAGGGGCACAATTTTTTTAATAAAAGGATGAAGAGAAGTTATTTTAATCAAGGGTTGTGAATCTTTGGAATTATTTAACACTGAGGGCTGTAGAGACTCAGTCTTTGAGTATGTTTAAGGTAAAACATTGATAGATTTCTGATTACTTGTGATGGGAATGAGGTGGGTAAAAGGCATAGAAATGTTCAATCAGTCATGGTTGTATTGAATAGCAGGGCAAAATGTGTGGTGCTGGAAAAGCACAGCTGGTCAGGAAGCATCCGAGGAGAATCGACCTTTCGAGACTAAAGTCGTCTTCAGGATTCCCGATGAAGAGCTTATGCTCAAAACGTCGATTCTCCTGCTCCTCGGTTGCAGCCTGACCGGCTGTGCTTTTCCAGCACCACACGTTTTGCTCCTGATCTCCAGCACCTGCAATCCTCACTTTCTCCTAGTTGAATAGCAGGACAATCTTAATGGGCTGAATGGCCTATCCCTGTTCTTCATTCAAATCTCATCAATTCCAAATTTGCCCATTAAGTAGCAAGGAGTGCTTTATACCTGTTCTGCATCCTGGTGCGTGATGGCAAGGCCTATTGCCTGTTTCATAGTACACCACATTAGGAGGCCATTCAGCCTCTCCTATCCATGCCAGATCTCTCAAAGAATAATCTATCTAGTTCCATTCTCTATAGGCCTCTTCAGATAAAGATCTAATTCACTTTTTGAATGTCATAGTTAAATCTACCTCCACCACAGGCAGGTCCTTAACACTTTTTTTTTAAGGTACTTCATTTACCATTTATCTTCAGTCGGTGCCCTCTGGCTCTCAATCTTTGTGAAAGTGTGAATAGTTTTTCTCTACCTGCCCTTTGCGTGATGTTGAGATTTTAAAACTCCTTGTCATTTTGAAAACCCCTATTGAATTCCCTCAAACGCCCCTCCAGGGAGAATGGCTTTTCCATTCTATCTACAAAACTGAAGCAAATTTCAAAATGGGAGTTGAAAAGGTATAGCATAAAGAAATGGAAGGATGATGAATACATTCAGAGGAAGAGTGGAGAATGGTTACACTTGAATTCTCAACTCTAGCTTGAGGTCACAGTGATTTTAAAAGTTACAATGTAAATTCAAGAGATGGCAAATCCAATCAGTATTACAATCCCCATAGTGGGCGGCACGCTGGCACGGTGGTTAGCGCTGCTACCTCAAAGCGCCAGAGACCCCAGGTTCAATTCCCGCCTCAGGCGACTCTGTGGAGTTTGCACATTCTCCCCGTGTCTGCGTGGGTTTCCTCCGGGTGCTCTGGTTTCCTCCCACAATCCAAAAACGTGCAGGTCAGGTGAATTGGTCATGCTAAATTGCCTGTAGTGTTAGGTAAAAGGGATAAATGTAGGAGGATGGGTCTGGGTGGGTTGCAGGTCGGTGTGGACTTGTTGGGCCGAAGGGCCTTTTCCCCACAAGTGATCTAAACCACCAGCTTTTAAAAAGAGATTTGTATTTCAGTGACTGAAAAGATCATGTGACAAAATTAAGTTTTAAGACTATTAGTGCAACAAACAAACTAGAAGTAACATTGCCTAACCACAACTTAGATTAGATTACTTACAATGTGGAAACAGGCCCTTCAGCCCAACAAATCCACACCGACCCTCCAATTCACCTGACCTGCACATCTTTGGACTATGGGAAAGAACCGGAGCACCCGGAGGAAACCCACGCAGACGCAGGGAGAATGTGCAAACTCCACACAGACGGTTGCCCGTAGGCAACATCTATTTTAATGAACAGAAAAAGTCCTGCATGTAATTTTTAATTTGATCAACAATCACCCAACACAATTTATACTTTGCACTATCCTTTAAGTGGACATTTTTATTCTCCTAAATCCAGTACAAATTCTCTGCTTCCGTGGCATGTTTCATTTTTTAGAAAAAAATTCCTTTTCCATATAATGGTTTCTGCTTCCTGAATTGATTTTCATTGTGAAGGTGATGTTGGGGGTTCCTTCTCTTCAGCCCAATCTAGATGAATACTCCAGCCTATAACTCCTCACACCAACAGATCCACGTCAGATATGCTATATCACTTGCCCTTCACTCCTCCCTAGAACATCTTGACACCACTAACAGCTGCACCAGGATCCTACTCATTTTACTACAGTTCAGCGTTCAACACTATTATCCCCTTGAGACTGATCACTAAACTTAGTGATCTCGGACTAAGCCCCACTCTCTGCAACTGGATCCTCAGTTTCCTGACCCACACACCACAATCATGAAGATTGGGGACAATATTTCATCCTGGCACTCAATACTGGAGCCCCCCCCAGGGTGCGTACTCAACCCCCTACTGTACTCGTATATCCATGACTGCATTGCCAAATAGAAGACTAATGCCATTTACAAGTTTGCTGATGACACAACCATAGTCGGTCAATTCTCAGATGAAACAGACGGCTGACGGGAGGTGGAAGACCTGGAAAGATGGTGCGCTGAAAACAACCTAGCTCTCAATGCCAGCAAAATCCGGTAATGCATCATTGATTTTCAGCAGGATGTTACTCATGCCTCCCTACACACTAACAGCACAGAGGTGGAACGAGTGGAGAGTGTCAAGCTCCTGGGAGTAGTCATCCACAACAAGCTTTCTTGGACTTTTCATGTGGATGCACTGGTTACAAAGGCCCAACAACGCCTCTTGTTCCTCAGGCAGCTGAGGAAATTTGGCATAACGGTGAATACCCTTGCCAATTTTTATAGGTGCGCCATTGAGAGCATTCTGTCTGAATGTATCACTACCTGGCATGGCAACTATACCATTCTAGATCGGAGATGGTTACAGAGAGTGGTGAATTCAGCCTGGACAATCTCAAAGGCCAATCTCCCATCTATAGAATCCATCTACCGGGCCCACTGTCAAGGAAAGGCCATCAGCATTCTCAAAGACCCATCCCACCCTGGCAATGCTTTTCTATAACCTCTACCATTGGGGAAAAGGTACAGAAGCCTGAACACGCAGCAGCTAGTTTCGCAGCAGTTTCTACATTACTGTTGTTAGAATACTGAATGGACTCAGTCTTAGCACTCGCCTCAACCTGTGTTTTTGTTTGACCGCTGTTTACCTATTACTTACTTACCTATGCTATTTAATTATGTGATCTGCCTGTATTGCTCGCAAGGCAAAGCTTTTCATTGCCTCGGTAATCGTGACAATAAATTTAATTCAATTGAAGTTGTATCTCCTCAATGGGGTGTGAACTGTTCACATGCTTCTGCATCGCGAACAATAGGGTCAGCACATTTTTGGCTTCAGGTCCAGAGCTTCGTGTCTGTGTCCTTCTCGGTCTCTCTCCGATTCTTACAGACTGTCTTGGTCCTGTGTGATTCTGAAAAATCTTAGGAAATCCAGTAGCTTACTATGAACTCTTGACCCTCCCAGCTCCATTCCAGTTTGGAATTAAACAGATAATTTGAAGTGTTTACAAATCCTGATACTCTGAACTGTGAGACTTGGAGAATAACAGAAGATGCTTGTGCCATTTTCTACAGATGTGAACATCTTGTACCTTCTCAGTAATTCTGTTGACTTGGGCTCCTCATATCTCAAAGCAGCCAAATCATCTGGAATCATAGGTCACATGACATTGTTACATTTTGTCTCTTAAAGAAAGTAATCTAGGAAAATGAACAATGATCCATCCAGATAAAGCTGAATTGAGCCAACCACCAGCTTGTTAGTAACTATATCATGCATCATTCCTCTGATACCTGTACTGTCCTAAAGGCTGACCTAGGCTCAACCGTTGGGCATCATTATATATTCAGTATCCACTAATATTTGAGCAAGATGTCCAGCCTGGATGTGAGGAAGTGGGAATGACATGGCACTTGCAGTCTGGAAGTGATTTAAAGATTTCAAAAGGAAACTGCATGGGCGCTTGTGGCAAAGTAATAAGTGGTGAAATCTGAGCTGAAAACAGAATCTGCTAAAGAATGCTTTTATCGTTGTAATCTCTCCACCCACTAGTCTTTCTGAGCCCCATTAGCTTCTCCATCCCCCTGAACTTTTGGATGGTATAATCCATCTCTGTTTATCTAACATTCTACGGTACAGTTAGAAGCCAGTCCTTCAGTCACATACCATCTCAATTCTTTCTGAAAATGTCTCCCTGACAGACATACAGACTCTCGCATGAATGGCCTTCAGTGGCAAATGATTCTGATAAGACTGCCTCTTTCCCATTACAATATTTTGTTTTGAAGCAATTATTGACGCTGTTCCTCTGTTCCACTAGCATAGATCCAACCAGAGAAAAACAAAGGGTGTGCTTCATTGCAAGCCATCATTAGGTCTCTGGATTGGAATCTAGATTAGAGTGGTGCTGGAAAAACACAGCAGGTCAGGCAGCATCCGAGGAGCAGGAAAATCGACGTTTCGGGCAAAACCCCTTCATCAGGGTGCCTGCAGAGTGGAGAGATAAATGAGGGGGGTGGGGGTGGGGAGAAAGTATCATAGAGTACAATAGGTGAGGTGAGGGTGGGGATGGAGGTGATAGGTCAGAGAGGAGGGTGGAATGGATAGGTGAAAAGGAAGATAGGCAGGTAGGACAGGTCATGAG